>NW_019942993.1:41144-118092 GCF_002910315.2 Salvelinus sp. IW2-2015 | reverse complement strand
TTTTAACCTCTGATTGGGTCTGTTAAAGGCACAGTGAATGCTCTGAAGAACCGACCTTGCCTAGTCTTCCTCTGGTGTTGTTATGTCATTCCGTTTTCATGAAATCGATGGAAGTTACAGCCTTTAACTGACAAAAATGTGACAGAGACATCCTCTTTCTAATGTGCGCTCAAAGCGTGAAGCCCATCGGACCTGTATCGTTCCAAGTGTTTTCTACCACATATTATCTCGTCGCCATGTTTCATCGTTATGTTGTTGAAAACATCATAATTGTAGTGATATTTGGCACGTTTATATAATTTATATACTTAGTGCGGTGCAATTTCTGATTGTAGCCGCAATGTAAACTATGATTTATACCTGAAATATGCACATTTTTCGAACAAAACATAGATTTATTGTATAACATGTTATAAGGCTGTCATCTGATTAAGTTGTTTCTTTGGTTTGTTCTAGGTTAGTTTGGTTGATTTTTGTGCATGCTACCTGTGCTGTGAAAAATGTCTGTGCTTTTTTCTATTTGTTGGTGAGCTAACATAAATATATATTGTGTTTTCCCTGTAAAACATTTAAAAAATAGGACATGTTGGCTGGATTCACAAGATGTGTATCTTTCATTTGCTGTATTGGACTTGTTAATGTGTGAAAGTTAAATATTTATAAAAAATATTTTTTGAATTTCGCGCTCTGGCTTTTCAGTGGAATGTGGGAGGAGTTCCGCTAGCGGAACGCTGGGGCTAGAAAGGTTAATATTGTTTTGTTCTTGCGTTTTCTTCAGTAATCGACAAGCTCAAACGCAGTCAATACAGGCAGACAAAAAATCCTAATTGTATTCGTAAAGTTCATAGAAACATGTGGAACAAGGTTTTTATTCGATCCTCAGGTTGTTTTTAGCCTAAATAATCGATAATATTTTAACCGGACAATAACGTCGTCAATATAAAAGGTAAACAAGAAAGGCACTCTCTCGGACTTTAGGGTCCACTCATTCAGACTGCTCTTACTTCCTCATTTTTCAGAATACAAGCCTGAAACAATTTCTAAAGACTGTTGACATATAGTGGAAGGCATAGGAACTGCAATTTAAGTCCTAAATCAATGGATACTTAATGGCATTGAATAGAAAACTACAAAACCCCCCCCAAAGAAACTTCCCGGATGGATTTTCTCAGGTTTTCGCATGCCAAATCAGTTCTGTTATACTCACAGACACTATTTTAAGAGTTTTGGAAACCTTAGAGTATTTTCTATCCAAATCTACCAGTTATATGCATATTATATATTCTGGGCCCGAGAAGCAGGCAGGTTAATTTGGGCATGCTTTTCATCCAAAATTCCGAATGCTGCCCCCTACCCTAGAGAAGTTAACGTAAATGTATTTAAATGATGTATAAACAACATTCATTCAACCAGTGTCTGCACAGTGGGAAGTAAGGACAGGCGACAGAAACTAGATTTGGTGACACAGTTTCTTTCTAGCCATTTCACAGCTTCACCACAGTACAAAAGGTTGCAACAAAAGGTTCACATTGTAACCTGTCTTGACCCCTCCCACTCCTCTGATTTCCAGATGTGTCCTGGCCCGCCTACTACTCTGTGGCTGTAGCCGGACAAGTTGCAAGTCGCATCAAAGCACATCCTCATTGCACAAGATACGACTGAACATTTTTGGCATGTTCGAAAAATAATCGGGACCTAAGATGTGGATTGGGAGAGCGCAAGACAACATAATCGCTCGTCTTTCACCCCATCACATTATGCGATCTACAACGTTAGGATTTAGCTGAAGTCCCAGCAATTTGTTGTGGATCCCAAATCATGGCAAATCACAATTCAAAATTGTATAAATGTAAGGCCTGCTTTAAAAAATGGGTGCAAATAAATTAACCCAACCATACAACGGCCAATGCATGATCAGGTGGACCTCATGTTTTTGTCTCCTTTGAAAAATATTGTTTCTTTTCCTCCCTTTTCTTAGTCTGTGGAGGTAATAGACCTGTCGTGGCTGTAATAATGATGAATCTCTCTGGGCTTCTGGGGGAAGATGGGAGACGGGCCTGATATGGATGTGAGGGGCAGGACAGTCGAACTGGGATGAAACCGAGTGAAGAAATATAGAGATTATGACTGTGGCACTGTGTAATAAATCAAAGAACCTCTGCCTCCAGACAAAGACTGTCACAGCTACAATAAGGCACCAGGCCTGGTCTGTGCCAGAAAAGGATTGACACTGTTGAATGTCCATGCTCTATAATGTCCAGTCATTATAGAGCCCTTTCTGTAGTAGTAGTTGGTTATTGTATATTATTTGGTGGGGTTTGGTTCATTTTAGGCCAGGATTCAATCAGATCAGCAGTAATTAGCGTTAGAATATCTCTTGTTAAGGTGGTGTTGGAGGTGTAACTGTGGTAGAAGCTGACAAATCGGTGAGCGGCCGCTCTTGTGGACATTGTTCCACTCTTGTCCTTATTATCCCTACCATATTAGAAGGCTTTATCTTGGCCAGGTCGCAGTTGCAAATGAGAACTTGTTCTCAACTAGCCTACCTGGTTAAATAAAGGTGAAATAAATAAAAAAATTAAATAAAAGGTCCCCGGCCCAAAACTGGCATACATACTGCATCACCATCGAAGTGAAAAGGGCCTGGCACAGATCTATCACACACACTGTGCACCATCAAATAAGAAACGTGTGGTCCAGCTCTGGCCCACACACTGTAACATGATTAATTCTAAAGGGTATGGCCCAGATCTGGGCCATATAGTGACTTTTTATTTTTTAAATGGTGCCGCCCAGGTCTGACCCACATACTGCACAAAGCTACAGCTGAGTTCACGCCTAGGTGCCCGGTCCAGAGGTGCGCCCGATTCAGTCTTCCACTTAGACCTTATATGGGGCTACATTAATCTTGCCACTATAGGGGGTGCTGTTTCAAGTTCGACATTTATCGTTCCAAATTAAACTGCCTCGTACTCAATTCTTGCTCGTACAATATGCATATTATTATTACTATTGGATAGAAAACACTCTCTAGTTTCTAAAACCGTTTGAATTATTTCTCTGAGTGAAACAGAAGTCATTCTGCATTTATAAATTCCCTTATAAGGTATGGGGCTACATGCACTGCATACGCCTTCCCCTAGATGTCAGTAAGCGGTGAGACTTTGAATGGAGCGGATAGCACCATCTGGGGGAGTATAAAACCTCTTGGAACGGAAGTGTCGACCTTTTCGACCGGGCGCCTGACGCATGAAGGACATCGGCATGGCTTCTTCAAAAGCTTTCGGTTTAGCAGTACTTTATCTCCGGCTCTTTTTTAATTTGTTTTTTGTCTTAACTTCATAAGGTAGTTAATTTAAACCGACTTATAGCAGTTTATAGCAGTTTATTGCTATTTTCCTGGATTTCTTTGTGATGCGCTTTCACGAGTTGGACACCTCTCCAGTGGGTGGCTAACGTTAGCGGCTATTTCGACAGGACAAGAGGACATCTTTCAACCCAAAGACGATTGTTCTGGAGAAAGGACACCTTGCCCAAGATTCTGATGGAAGCTCAGCTAATAGTAAGCAGTCTTTGTGCTGTTAATTCGTACTTATGTTGACAAATGTCAAATAATAATTCCGCCATGAATTATGGTGCGGTCTCGCTTTAGTGCACGCTGTATTGCGCAGTAACGTTAATTTTAAAAATCTAACACAGCGATTGCATTAAGAACTAATTTATCTTTCATTTGCTGTCCAACTTGTATTTTTTAGTCAAGTTTATGAATAGTTTTCGATTAGAATAGGTGCCTCTCCAAGATGGCRCCGGACAGATTGCTTKAKGTTTTGGCCACTAATCACATTGTATAACCACGATTTGTGCCGCTAAATATGCAMATTTTCGAACAAAYTCTATATGCATTGTGTAATATGATGTTATAGGACTGTCATCTGAAGAATTCTGAGAAGGTTAGTGAAAAAATTTATATCTTTTGGTGGTTTATAGTTATCGCTATGTTTGGCTTGAAYCAATGCTGTTGTGATGTTTGCTATTGTGGTAAACTAATATAACGCTATATTGTGTTTTCGCTGTAAAACACTTAGAAAATCTGAAATATTGTCWGGATTCACAAGATCTGTGTCTTTCAATTGCTGTACGCTGTGTATTTTTAAGAAATGTTTTATGATGAGTAATTAGGTAATACACGTTGCTCTCTGTAGTTATTCTAGTCGCTTTGGTGAGATTTGTGACGGTGGCTGCAATGGTAAACTATGATTTATACCTGAAATATGCACATTTTTCTAACAAAACATATGCTATACAATAAATATGTTATCAGACTGTCATCTGATGAAGTTGTTTCTTGGTTAGTGGCTAATTATATCTTTATTTGGTCGAATTTGTGATAGCTACTGATGGAGTAAAAAACTGGTGGAGTAAAACAAGTGGTGTCTTTTGCTAATGTGGTTAGCTAATGGATTTACATACTGTGTCTTCCCTGTAAAACATTTTAAAAATCAGAAATGATGGCTGGATTCACAAGATGTGTATCTTTCATCTGGTGTCTTGGACTTGTGATTTAATGATATTTAGATGCTAGTATTTACTTGTGACGCTATGCTAGGCTATGCTAGTCAGCTTTTTTACTGATGGGGGTGCTCCCGGATCCGGGTTTGGGAGGAATTAGAGGTTAAACCAGATATACTCCCAATATAACGTTTCAGGTAAGACCCAAATGCAGACTGTGTTGACGTAACAATGTTTTTTACAGCAGCAGGGGCAGGCAAATGACAGGCCAAGGCTGGCAGGGGTCGATAATCCAGAGTGGTGTGGCAAAAGTACAGGACGGCAGGCAGGCTCAGGGTCAAGGGCAGGCAGAGTGGTCAGGCAGGCGGGCTCAGAGTTGGGACAGGCAATGGGCAAAACCAGGAGTGCGAGAAAAAGAGAGACTGGAAAAGCAGGAGCTAAGACAAAACGCTGGTTGTCTAGACAAACAAGATGAACAATCAACAGACAAACAGAGAACTGAGGCATAAATACACACGGGATAATGGGGAAGATGGGCGACACCTGGAGGGGGGTGGAGACAATCACAAGGTCAGGTGAAACAGATCAGGGCGTGACCCCAAATTACTTTCAGATACTCTGCTATTCAATTATTTAAACAAAAGATAACATGAACAAATGAAAAGAGCAGTTGCAATTAGTCAATAAAAAAACTTGGTTTATTACACGGGAACATGAATTAGTAAAAAAGCTCACAAAAGCATAAAATAAGTATCAATAGTTAGGTTAGCATCCAATTGGCAACTCATTTTAATGCTAATATTTTGTGTTAAATTCCCATGTACTGACTAAAAAATAAAATGGGTTTCCGTCACATTTTTTGGAACAAAACATCTGCCGTTATATTGTGAATGTGCCCTCTCTGGTCTTGTCACGATCACATTTTCAACTCTACTGACGGTTGTGTCGCAAAAAAATATTGCGCTATATAGCTAATGTTCCATCTTTGGTCTTGGCACACGCGCTCTAGCCAACAGCTAGCAGTACATTCAGAAAGTATTCAGACCCCTTGACTCTTTCCCAAAAATGTTGCTTCACAGATTTATTTTAAAATTGATTTAATAATTTTTTCCCCACATCAATCTACACACAAAACCCCATAATGACAAATGATATCAGATGTTTGGACAAACCTACTCATTCCAGGATAAATTTTTATTTTGACTATTTTCTAATAATGAGGACATCAAAACTATGAAATAACACATATGGAATCATGTAGTACCAAAAAAGTGTTAAATAAATCAAAATATATTTTATATTTGAGATTCTTCAAAGTAGCCACCCTTTGCCTTGATGACAGCTTTGCACACTCTTGGCATTCTCTCAACCAGCTTGGAATGCATTTAAATTAACAGGTGTGCCTTGTTAAAACTTAATTTTACTTTCTTCTTAATGCGTTTGAGCCAATCAGTTGTGTTGTGACAAGGTAAGGGTGTTACACAGAAGATAGCACAATTTGGTAAAAGACCAAGTGCATATTATGGCAAGCACAGCTAGAATAAGGAAATAGAAATGACAGTGCTATTCCAAATTCAAGTTCAAGTAGCCTACTTCAAGCCCCTTGTATTGTTTAATATTGCAAGTGTAACCTGGAAAACAAAATATGTTTGTCATGGGTGGCGCAATGGTCTAGGGCACTGCATCGCAGCGCTAGCTGTGCCACCAGAGAATCTGGGTTCGCGCCCAGGCTCTGTCACAGACGCAGAGGACGAAGAGCCGGATGCCTCGTCCGGACCCGCAAAAGGCAACTAGGAAAGCTGTCGTTATCGTCAATATTACTCGCCAACGTGCAATCATTGGACTATAAACTAGACGAGGTACGATTACGAATATCCTACCAACGGGACATCAAAAACTGTAATATCCTATGCTTCATGGAATTGTGGCTGAATGACGACATGGATATTCAGCTAGAGGGATATACGCTGCACCGGAAGGATAGAACAGCACACTCCGGTAAGACGAGGGGGGGCGGTCTGTGCATATTTGTAAACAATAGCTGGTGAAAGAAATCTAAGGTAGTCTCTAGATTTTGCTCGCTTGAAGTAGAGTGTATTGTGATAAATTGCAGGCCACACTACATGCCTAGAGAGTTCTCAGCTATACTTTTCGTGGCTGTTTATTTACCACCACAGACAGATGCTGGCACTAAGACCGCACTTAGTCAGCTGTATAAGGAAATAGGAAACCATTTACCCAGAGGCGGCGCTCCTAGTGGCCGGAGACTTTAATGCAGGGAAACTTAAATCAGTTCTACCAGATTTCCATCAACATGTTAAATGTGCAACCAGAGGGAAAACAATTCTACATCACCTGTACTCCACACACAGAGATGCGTACAAAGCTCTCCCTCGCCCTCCATTTTGGTAAATGCAACCACAACTCTATCCTCCTGATTCCTGCTTACAAGCAAAAATTAAAGCAGGAAGCACCAGTGACTCGGTCTATAAAAAAATGGTCAGATGAAGCAGATGCTAAACTACAGGACTGCTTTGCTATCACAGACTGGAAAACGTTACGGGATTCTTCCGATGACATTGAGGAATACACCACATCAGTCACTGGCTTTATCAATAAGTGCATTGAGGACGTCGTCCCCACAGTGACTAAACATACATACCCCAACCAGAAGCTATGGATTACAGGCAACATTCGCACTGAGCCAAAGGGTAGAGCTGCCGCTTTCAACGTGCGAGACTCTAACCCGGAAGCTTACAAGAAATCCCGCTATGCCCTGCGTAGGACCATCAAACAGGCAAAGCGTCAATACAGGGCTAAGATTGAATCATACTACACCGGCTCCGACACTCGTCGGATGTGGCAGGGCTTGTAAACTATTACATACTACAAAAGGAAGCACAGCCGCGAGCTGCCATGTGACACGAGCCTACCAGACGAGCTAAATCACTTATATGCTCGCTTCGAGGCAAGCAACACTGAGGCATGCATGAGAGCATCAGCTGTTCCGGACGACTGTGTGATCACGCTCTCCGTAGCCGACTTGAGTAAGACCTTTAAACAGGTTAACATACACAAGGCTGCGGGGCCAGAAGGATTACCTGGACGTGTGCTCCGATCATGTGCTGACCAACTGGCAGGTGTCTTCACTGACATTTTCAACATGTCCCTGATTGAGTCTGTAATACCAACATGCTTCAAGCAGACCACCATAGTCCCTGTTCCCAAGAACACAAAGGCAACCTGTCTAAATGACTACAGACCCGTAGCACTCACGTCCATAGCCATGAAGTGCTTTGAAAGGCTGGTAATGGCTCACATCAACACCATTATCCCAGAAACCCTAGACCCACTCCAATTTGCATACCGCCCAAACAGATCCACAGATGATGTATCTCTATTGCATTCCACACTGCCCTTTCCCACCTGGACAAAAGGAACACTTATGTGAGAATGCTATTCATTGACTACAGCTCAGCGTTCAACACAATAGTACCCTCAAAGCTCATCACCAAGCTAAGGAACCTGGGACTAAACACCGCCCTCTGCAACTGGATCCTGGACTTCCTGACGGGCCGCCCCCAGGTGGTGAGGGTAGGTAGCAACACATCTTCCACGCTGATCCTCAACACTGGAGCTCCCCAGGGGTGCGTGCTCAGTCCCCTCATGTACTCCCTGTTCACCCACGACTGCATGGCCAGGCACGACTCCAACACCATTATTAAGTTTGCTGACGACACAACAGTGTCTGATCACCAACAACTACAAGACAGCCTATAAGGAGGAGGTCAGAGACCTGGCCGGGTGGTGCCAGAATAACMACCTATCCCTCAACGTAACCAAGACTAAGGAGATGATTGTGGACTAAAGGAAAAGGAGCACCGAGCACTACCCCATTCCCATCGACGGGGCTGTAGTGGAGCAGGTTGAAAGCTTCAAATTCCTTGGTGTCCACATCAACAACAAACTAGATTGGTCCAAACACACCAAGCCAGTCGTGAAGAGGGCACGACAAAGCCTTTTCCCCCTCAGGAAACTAAAAAGATTTKGCATGGGTCCTGAGATCCTCAAAAGGTTCTACAGCTGCAACAACGAGAGCATCCTGACCGGTTGCATCCCTGCCTAGTACGGCAATTGCTCGGCCTCTGACCACAAGGCACTTCAGAGGGTAGTGCGTACAGCCCAGTACATCACTGGGGCAAAGCTGCCTGCCATCCAGGACCTCTACACCAGGCGGTGTCAGAGGAAGGCCCTAAAAATTGTGAAAGACCCCAGCCACCACAGTCATAGACTGTTCTCTCTACTAGCGCATAGCAAGTGTTACCGGAGTGCCAAGTCTAGGACAAAAAGGCTTCTCAATAGTTTTTATCCCCAAGCCATAAGACTCCTTTTGCATTGTGTGGCCCCCCAACCTCTATTTTACGCTGCTGCTACTCTCTGTTTATCTTATATGCATAGTCACTTTAACTATACATTCATGTACATACTACCTAAATTGGCCCGATCAACCAGTGCTCCCGCACATTGGCTAACCGGGCTATCTGCATTGTGTCTCAACACCCGCCAACCCCTCTTTTTACGCTTCTGCTACTACTCTGACTATATATGCATAGTCACTTTAACGATGCCTACATGTACATACTACCTCAATAAGCCTGACTAACAGGTGTCTGTATATAGCCTTGCTACTCTTTTTTTACATGTGTTTTTACTGTTGTTTTTTTTCTTTACTTACCTACACACACACACACACATACCTTTTTTTCACAGCATTGCTTAGTAAGCAGTAAGTAAGCATTTCACTTGACAAATAAACTTTGATTTGATTTGTGTGAGATTAATTATTCAGCTCTGTCAGACCACCCCAGTGACTTTCAAGATGGACCTAATCATTTTTTGCTGGCTATTCCATCTGGCATCATTGGCCGGCTTCACATTGGCCGGTTGGTGTTTATTGGCACACTGGGGAGCAGTCCACACAGTGAGCAGTGCTAATGCTTCTCTTTTGTGTCAATATGCTGGTGTTGTGATGGGTGTGTTGACCGACTGAAACTCTTCCCAGTAGTAGTAGTGATAGTTTCAGTAGAAATTGGTTTTGGGAGGATAGCTCAGAGCGTCTGCTCTATTCTATCCCTTTCCTCTTGCTTGGGTTGGTCGCCGTTTTGGGGGATTGAAGTGGTCAGGGTATTTGTGTGAGCTAAGAAAAGTAAGTGGGAAGATAAAAGATAATATAATATGCATAAAATAGGTTTAAGTAATAGAATAAAGTTACATTTAAAATAACTACATTTTGTTGATAGGTTTTTAAACTCTTCTCAAACATAGTGCCAAACTTCTATACTCTGGGTGACTCCCTAATTAGCAATGAGGTACACCTAAGACTGGCAGAATCATGAGCATGAGGAGGCTGCATGAACTTCTGACGTGGCTACATGGGATTTGTCGGATTATAAGGTTAGGTGTGGTTTCGTTGCGTCCAATGCCAATGTCGGTGATAAAGTAACGCAATGGATTTGACAGCTATAACGCAGTTACACCTCCAACACCGCCTAAACAATAGCTATGCGGTTGTCCGGTGATGGAGATCTGATTTAATCCTTACCTTAGTTAATTTGTTTATATTCATTACAACATCAGTGTCTTAAATCCACACCTTACCTTCAGCTTTTTGCACAATTATGGAAAAAATTGTCAACCTGTATATCAGTGTGTTTGGGTGGCACCTACACGGCTCTCTCTGGACCCCTGTCCAGAAAACACAACAGTTCATTACAACTCTGTAATAGAGTCCGGATAATGTGTTTGATGGAGCAATTATTCCTTGGTGATAACATCGCAATTCATTTAAATGTTTTATTCGAGCGGAGGAATGTTTTATCTTTGGTGGAGCATCTCAAAAGATCTCCACAGACATCAAATCTGAAGACAGATCCATATGAATAACTAGGCCATGTCTCAACCCAGAGTCATTTACAAGTATTTCAGAGAGAACGGACTGTAAATTCACAACTCCCCTGCTGGGTGAAGCAATGTCATTGGAGTTTGTGGTTTACGGCCATTGTCCTCGAAAACATCCAATTGATCTTGGAGTATTGCACTGCGTGTGGTTTCCTGGGTAAATCCATGAGAGAGTGATGGGTGTGAACAGTCAAGGTATCAGTGAACTCAGTGCTCCGGTCCAGGAGAAGGTAGACATAAATAACGGATTCAGTAAGATTCCTTCTCATTTAGACCTAAAACGATGTGTTCTCTATGCTTAACGGAAGACGCTCCTGCAGAGAGGTAGGGGAGGATGGTGGTCCTTATACGTTTTAAGCAGACATTGTGGTATTGATATGAGGGGTGTAGAGAAAAGCAGGAACATGCAACAATCAAATTCTAGAACAGCAGCATAGAATTCTGGTACCGCGAGCAAAAAGAACTCACGCTGTAAGGGCCGTTATTAATATTTAGAACTTACGCGTCAAACGGTTAAGTTGAGCTGAAGTGCGATCTGGTACGCTTTAATTCTATTACAATTTATTTAAAATACAAATGCAACATTTTCGGGATTTGAGAATTGCTTTATGAATCAAATACAGTTATTACTGAAGTAATGACAGCGGCGCCACAGTCTAAGGCACTTCATCTTAGCGCAAGAGGCATCACTGCAGTCCCTGGTTCAAATCCAGGCTGCATCACATCTGGCTGTGATTGGGAGTCCCATAGGGCAGTGCACAATTTGCACAGCGTCATCTGGGTTGCTACAACCTAGCCTATGAATTAAAGTTTACAAAATAGGTCAAGAGGAATTTGAGTAATCAAGGTGACAGACATTGACACATTCACTACTGCCTTGCACAATGTTGCCTGCATCTAGCTGATCTAGGGTGTAATCATTAGTCCAACAGTTGCAAACGTGAGTTTCTACTGGACAAATTAAGGTATGTTTATCCCTGTTTCATTCTGTTTGCTTCCAGTTATGAAACGTTTTTTAATAGAATTGGCGGAATGAATTCACCGCTGATCACACTCAAAAGGAGTTTCCTTTCATAGCAACCAGATCGTTGTATAATTCTACGCACTCTCCTCTCACCTTCTCCCTTCGATTGTGGACTTCAGTGCACAACACATCATCTGTCTGTGACCAGGAGAAAAAAACGAAAATACATATCATAAACTCTAACCACTACAAACAGCCTACATCATTGTCAACATGTTAGCTAACGTCAAGTCAACAACATAGCTACTAGAACTAACGCGTTAGTAAACCTGCTACAATCATGCAGTACAGTGTACAGTTAGCAAGCAGTTTAGCAGTTACACAGGCGGGCCCCGGTGGTAATAAATTAATAAATTCGTAAAAACTGGGTATACAACATGTCAGTTCATGCTGCAAGAGCTCTGATAGGTTGGAGGACATCCTCCGGAAGTTGTCGTGATTACTGTGTAAGTCTACAGAGTGCTGTTGAGGCTACTGTAGACCTTCCTTGTAAAACAATGTTTTAATCAATTATCTGGTGACTTGAATATATTTAGTATAGTTGTATCTAAAAAGGATAACTTTTTGAACGTATTACTATTTTCATTTTCTGAAATTCACTGACGAGCCTCCACTGGTGGACAATTCTCTGATGTGTTTTGATGTGTGTTCTGAAATGCAGGCAATACAAATTAATTATTTGACATTCAACATTGTATCTTAATTCTGTGTAGGAAAGGGAGGGGTGGGATGGTAGAGAAGACATAAATATATAAGTTAAATATAAATTAGGATTACATTTAAAAAAATCCCAGCTTTTGGGTCAATCCCCCAACCCAATGTGCTAATGAAGAAAAGAGCAAAGACTAGATATTTCCCAAATACATTTAAGAATATATATTTTTATGTAGCTACAACATTTACAGAGAAATGTGAACACTATGAGAATGTTGACCTTAGAGGGGCAACTACAGAATGTACAAGACCCAAGTGATAACTGAGCAATAGCTTCCAACCAATGGACGTTTAAAAGATAATTAACAACATTTAAATAATTAAAACAACAAAAACTTTATCAAACACTATTCAGAACTATTCCCTTTTTGAGTGAACTTTTCACTTCCTGTGAAGTCTGGGTTTGTCTTTGGAAAAATGGGGTCAACTGTTACAAAGTTGCCTTGATGTTGCTTTTCACTGGCATTCTATATATTTTTCAGCACAATTATTCTGCCTTGTATAAATACTATATAAATAAATGATGTAGCTAACATAAACTGGGCCTACTAAATAAATCTACCTTTAAATATGTGGCCAACTGTTCCTAGAGAACCACAGTATACAATATTTTTCTCCAGCCAGGCCTCAACACAATTGATTCTAACTAATCAACTTTTGTAATTATGATATTTAATCTAGACTGGGGACTTCATCATTAAGATAGGGTTTTTCTACTCATTATTTCTTCTTCCTGACTCAGGTGTACAAGGCTTGGGTGGAAGAAAAGCAACATAACATTTAGTTATGCCTAATATGGCAATTCATATTCGTTTTCCAAAATTAATTATTGCTAACTTACACCTCAAAGCCATGCATGCAAGAAGCCTTGACCTGGTGCACATATTTCTCTGTCCTCCACCAACATACCTATGTCATGCAATAAAATGCTAATTAATTACTTAAAAATCATAGAATGTGATTTTCTGGATTTTCGTTTTAGATTCCGTCTCTCACAGTTGAAGTGTACCTATGATAAAAATTACTGACCTCTACATGCTTTGTAAGTAGCAAAATTGGCAGTGTATCAAATACTTGTTCTCCCCACTATATATATATACAGTATATAGGACAAACACACAACACTCCATAAAGAGATACCTAAGATAACAACATAGCAAGGCAGCAACACAACATAACAACAACATGGTAGCAACACAACATGGTAGCAGCACAAAACATGGTACAAACATAATTGGGCACAGACAACAGCACAAAGGGCAAGAAGGTAGAGACAACAATATATCACACAAAGCAGCCACAACTGTCAGTAAGAGTGTCCATGATTGAGTCTTTGAATGAAGTCATAACAGGGGAGGGGGGGTGATATTTGTGCATCTAACTTTATCACTCATCATTTTTCACGATTAGTCATCGTAGCATTCACTTAAATGCAAAAGTGTTTACAAACATTCTTATTTACAAAAAAAGTGACTCCAAAATGACAAATCATTTACCATGTATTTCTATTGTGCACAAAACAACCTGAAACACAACCAAAGCAAACAGCAAATGCATTCAACAAATGTGTAGAGTCACAAGCCTGATGTAGTCATTGCGTGCTATGAATATGGGACCAAATACTCAACTTTTGACTACTTTCATACACAGTCTGCACTTGAACCTTTATTATCATCTCAAATTTAAAGTGCTGGATTACAGAGCTTTTGGAGCTCAATACTTTGAGCTCACTGTAAGTGTGGGTAAATCATTAGGTAGCTAGCTAGCCATCACATTAATTGTACATATGAAAGCCATGCATGGCAAAACATATTGTTTGTCACAGATTCAAGTAGAATTTTTAGAGAATTTCTTGCAAATTTGCCACAAACTTGTACAAAGTTTGCCGCAACAAATTCATTTTTGTTAGGACTGTGCTCTGAGGGATAGCAACATATTCATCAAACAAGGGATGCTAGGAGTCCCTCAGAATGGATTGCACCTTACGCATGACTCATGTCGGAGACAGACGAGAAGTCAGTTAAGTTCATACCAATGGTCCTGCTACTTTGTTTCACAATGTTATCCAGCATGTTCTCAATCTAAATTTAGATTACTAAAACAGAAAGGAAATATTGAACGTTAAAATGGATTCAATTAACGAGCTGTAAAATATTATCATCAGCATCTTATCCACCCTGAAACTGTGGAGATTCCTTAGGAAGACCAAGCTATCTTGCATAGATAGCATCCACATTGGCCTCAACTCAGTTTGCAGTCAAGGAAAGTGCCAAGATAGTTGTATTGATCAATATTCTCCACTGACTCACCAGTCTGCATTGGTGGCAGAGGTCCTCTGGAAATAAATAGCCATATCCTTGGTTTTCTTGACATTAAGTTCTGATAGGACTGGTCTGGTCACACCCAGGGATTTAAAGTACGAACAATTTGGTCGCATATGCAATGAAATATTTTTCTTTGGGACCACGAGGCATTGTGTGATTTTGAAAGAAATCTCCCAGATAATTGTTGTAATGATAAGGCTTCACTGTACCGTTGTTTCCCAGTGCCGTAGAGAAACAAGGAAGTGCATATTCAGTATCTTTAAGGTTGCATCATTACTACAGCGAAAACAGCTTACTTCTACCCCAACGAGGTCAAAAGATCTAACCCGTGTTACCGGCGTTCTAAAACTACTCGAGCGTCAACCTCATTAACCATTTGCTTACACTTTGTTATGCTCATGTTACATCATTGGCTAACTAGCTAACAACCTGGACCAGTATATCCAAACAAGACTCCCGAGTGGCCCAGCGGTCTAAGGCACTGCGTCTGAGTTATGGGATGTTTTGGCCGGGGTGGGCCGTCATCGTACAGTAAGAAAATGTACTTATTGTTCTTAACTGATTTGTCTAGTTTAAATAAAGGTTAAATATTTATGATTTTTTAAACATTTGGGGCACAAAAATAAAATTAAATTAAAGGGATACCTTCTTCAGGAGATCAATGATTGTAGCAATGAATAAACTACATATCTCTTTCACGTCAATCATGGGTGTCAGTCTGTAGGTAAAGGTTCAGTTCATCAACAAATTCAACATCAGATTTGTCTTGGTTGGCCTTATGAGTTATTTTCCCAGTTTTATGTTGCATCCCAACATAACCTGTTTGGGCTGGAGGGGGCGAATTGGAAAAACTGGAAAATATGCGCACATTTTCAAACGGCCTTTTAATCAATTTCTGATCTTACAATATGCATATGGTTAATAGTATTGGATAGAAAAGAGTCTCAAGTTTCTAAAAACGTTTTAATTTTTTCTCTGAGTGGAACACAAGTCCTTTGGCAGCACTTTCCCCGACCAGGAAGTAAAATGCAAGATGTTTATGCTCGCTTCAACRCTCTGCCTATACATGGTCATTCCACTTATGACCCGGAACACACCTCGTACGCCTTCCTCTGGGTGTCAAGAGTACGTCAGAGGAGAAATCATGCGTTTATCTTGTTCTGACGTGAAATAAGACCTATTTCTTTGACATGACCGTCAATTTCAGGAAGTCAGAAGCGTGCGACTTGGGAGAGATCATGTTTTGTTTTGCTGCCGTTTCGGATGTGAACTATCTCCAGCTCGGATTTGATTTGATAAATGAGACCATGTCATCGTAATGTATGTTTTTTCAATATAGTTTAATCAGATTATTTGAATTTTTTCGGGAGTTTTGCCGTGTACCGTAATGTTTCTTTTGTTTACGTTGGAGAGTTCCGTGCCACTCGACGAGTACCCATGCTAAATGAAGATGGAAAGTTGCCATTCTGAAGGGATTGAACGACTCTTCTGGACTAAGGACAACTTGATCAACATTCTGATGAAAGATCAGCCAAAGTAAGACCAAATTTATAATGTTATTTCATATCTGTCGTGCATGTCAACTGGTCGCGCGCGCCCAAGTGTGTCTGTCTGGCGTGGCTATGCTAATTTAGCGCTACATTTAGTTTTCGATGTAAAACATTTAATAAATCGGAAATATTGTCTGGAATCACAAGAATCCTGTTTTTCAATTGCTGCACAGTATGTATTTCTCAGAAATGTTTTATGAGGAGTAATTAGGTATTTGATGTTGGTGTCTGTAAATGTTATGGCTGCTTTCTGATTGCAGCTGAAATGTAATTTATGATTTATACCATAAATATACACATTTTTCAAAAAAAAAAAATGCTATACAATAAATATGTTATCAGACTGTGATCTTATGAAGTTGTTTCTTGGTTAGTGGCTATATATATCTTCATTTGGTCGAATTAGTGATAGCTAGTGACGGAGTAAAACCTGATGCAGTTAGAAAAGTGCTCTCTTTTGCTGACGTGGTTAGCTAATAGATTTACATATTTTGTCTTCCCTGTAAAACATTTTAMAAATCGAACATGGTGGTTAGATTCACAAGATGTCTGCCTTTCATATGCTGTATTGGACTTGTTAATGTGTAAAAGTTAAATATTTTAAAAAAATGTTTTTTTGAATTTGCCGCTCTGCCTTTTCAGTGGAATGTGGGAGGAGTGGCGCTAGCGGCACTCCCAGCCCCAACAGGATAAAGCCGAAATTAGTATAATATCCTGGCATTTAAAGCATGCTAAAATGTTTCCTCTGCCTCTAAACCTTCCCAATATTTTCCAGTCTTTCACAATACGTATTTGATTATCTCATCTGTTCTGTTCATTGCTGTGATAAAAAAATGTCTCAGTCTTTGCTTTTCTATTTCTGATAATTTCCCTAGCTTGCAACTGATGATCACCACCACCATCATCAGCATCATTGTCTCTCTCACAAAAGGAATGGAAGGCAAGGATATCGATATAGTAGGACAGCTAGTTGAGGAATGAGGAGTAGAGGAGCTTGGGAGAAGCAAACAGGTATAGATGAGCAACGATAAATGGAGCCTTAAGGGCTTGTAACGACTGTAGCAGTTAGCAGTTAGACAACTGTGTTTGGAGTCACAGAGATATTTCTAGCTGGTATAATATGCAATGCCAGTGATTTTACACTGGAAACGCAAAGACGACTTGACAAGCTCTAAAGATGTCATTTCAGACCATGCTACCACACGGCAGGACCAATGTCAGTGTTTCTGATGAGGAACTATGGTTATAATGTGTCTCTAGCGTCGTTAGTGTTATACATGTATGTATGTACTTTGCTTATTTGGTAACGATTAATACTTTCTGGTACCTCAAATAATTCAACACAATTGATAACTACCTGGTACCAAATGGTAGTGAAGATTGTGTCAATGAATGTCAAAGCAACAAAGTTTGATTACTGTTGGGTGATTACCACTTTACCAAGTAATTTCTAACCAACTCCCTGGTAAACAGCGGACTATAAAAGAAAGTGTTTCCTTTTTACTAGCCTTCTCCATCCTCCCAACTGCCGGTCTATTCCATGTCCCTGGCAATACAACAAAGGGGACACAATCCATACCAATAATTGTCTCAAACAGATGATGGAGAGAAACAGAGCAGAAAAAAGGAAAACCAAGACAGATGCCCAACACTTCAGGCTCGGACACGTAAACAGAACTAATTTGTGGGACAAGGCAATTTGTGTCGCTTATGACTCGCGGCAGTCGAGGAAGAAAAAAAAAAACATATATATGGTGGTACACCAATTTATTACTCTCCCCCTCTGTTTTACGTCATCTGTTTTGTGTACGTCACAATGTCCCCATTTCCATTTTAGGTCAAGATGGGACATGTTGAGACACAGGAAGAGAAAAAAGTCTGAGTGTCTTGAACTTGAAACATATTCTGTAACTGATTTACCTACTCTACAACAAATATACACATTGATGTTACACGTTAAAATATACTTCCTAATATTACAGAAAGACATACTTAAACAATAAAAAAAGCACACACTTGCCTTTCTTGCACCAACACTTGCTTGTCTTTTCCTACTACCATTGACTTATAGGTATAGATACTTAATTGAGGAAAAATGTGCTGACTGTGATATGTGGTTGTGTCACCTAGCTACCTTAAGATGAATGCAAAAACTGCAAAAACTGTAAACCCCAAACTATGTGTCTTTAACTTTACAGTATAAAGTAATCTTAAACAATTTAATGTACCATCTGACATTCACGTGTGATGTGTATGAAGGTAATCACAGTATCAATGGTGAGCAGAGTGTTTTTTTCCTTGTATTTTGAGAAAACAAGTCTTACTTTGTCAGTTACAGCACAACTATACCCATATACTTTCATACGTGGATATGATATGGGCCATGATGTGGAATGCATATATATGCAGACGGGTACGTAGACAATTATTATGTTTTAGGGAAGATCCAGATGCAGACAGTGTCAAAGTAACAAAAGTGTATTACTAGAACAGGGGCAGGCAAAACGACAGGACAAGGGCAGGCAGAGGTCAGTAATCCAGAACAGTGTCAAAAGGTACAGAACGGCAGGCAGTCTCGGGATCAGGGCAGGCAGAGGTCAATAATCCAGGGCGGTGTGACAAGGTATAGCACAGCAAGCAGAATGGTCAAAACCGGGGAAAACTAGAAAACATGAACTATAGAAAAAAACAGGAGCAAGGGGAAAACCGCTGGTAGGCTTGACGGACAAAACGAACTGGCAACAGACAAACAGATAACACAGGTTTAAATACACTGGGAAGATAGACGACACCCGGAGGGGGGTGGAGACCAGCACAAAACCGATGAGACAGATCAGGGTTTGACAGACAACAACTTGATTTATTGTGCGCATGTGTTGTTTACGGGTCTGTCTTCCTTGCCTCAGCAATTTGATGCACATGCTCTGATATTTTCTCCACAACAAATTCAACTCAGTCTGATGTTAGCTACAGCTGTCATTTTAGTGGTTATCATTAATTGAAACAAAGTAAGAGCAGCATTCAGCAATGATTAAAAAAGGTTATTCAGCTGTCCCCATAAGAGAACCCTTTTGGGTTCCAGCTAGAACCCATTTGGGTTCCATGTAGAACCCTCTGTGAAAATGGTTCTACCTGTAACCAAAAAGGGTTTTCCAATGAGGACAGCCGAATAACCCTTTTAGATTCTAGATAGCACCTTTTTTTCCAAGCGTGTAGGTGAAACTCTATGACAGGCTATCTCTATGGCTGGCAGCTCTCTGAAGCAGGACTAGGATGAGGAGATAAAAATACACAACCCTCAATGTTGAAATGTCCATCTTGGACTATCAGTTAAGACACACACGCATGTACAGGCATGCAGGCACACACACACAAATTCACAGACACACACAGGTAGATAAAGACAACACACAGTCACCCAAACATAACTAGAAATATACTTTTCAGACCACTACACTGACTGACCACTACACTTTGTTTCACAATAGTTGCAGTCACAGGGGTGACTTTAGTTGCAGGGCTGTAGCCGAGCGGGTCGAGAGCTTCAAGTTCCTTGGTGTCCACTCCACTAAGGAATTGGTCCACACACACCCACACAGTTGTGAAGAGGGCACGGACAGTGCCTCTTCCCCCTCAGTAGGCTGTAAGGATTTAGCAAGGGCCCTCAGATCCTCTAAAAGTTAACATTTCTAGCCCCGGCGTTCCGCTAGCGGAACTCCTCCCACATTCCACTGAAAAGGCAGAGCGCGAAATTCCAAAAATATTTTTTAGAAATATTTCACTTTCACACATTAACAAGTCCAATACAGCAAATGAAAGATACACATCTTGTGAATCCAGTCAACATGTCCGATTTTTTAAATGTTTTACAGCGAAAACACCACATATATTTATGTTAGCTCACCACCAAATACAAAAAAGGACAGACATTTTTCACAGCACAGGTAGCATGCACGAAACCAAACAAACTAACCAAGAAACAACTTCATCAGATGACAGTCCTATAACATGTTACACAATAAATCTATGTTTTGTTCGAAAAATGTGCATATTTGAGGTATAAATCAGTTTTACATTGCTGCTACCATCACAGCTACCGTCACAAAAAGCACCGAAGCAGCCAGAGTAATTATAGAGACCAACGTGAAATACCTAAATACTCATCATAAAACATTTCTGAAAAATACATGGTGTACAGCAAATTAAAGACAAACATCTTGTGAATCCAGCCAATATTTCCGATTTTTTAAGTGTTTTACAGCGAAAACACAATATAGCATTATATTAGCTTACTACAATAGCCTACCACACAACCGCATTCATTCATCAAGGCACGTTAGCGATAGCAATAGGCACGTTAGCGTTAGCGAATAAACCAGCAAAATATATTAATTTTCACTAACCTTCATAACCCTTCCTCAGATGACAGTCCTATAACATCAGGTTATACATACACTTATGTTTTGTTCGAAAATGTGCATATTTAGAGCTGAAATCAGTGGTTATCCATTATGCTAACGTAGCATCTTTTTCCCAGAATGTGCGGATATTTCTATTAGACTCTCACCTATTCTGACCATATAGCTATTCATAAACATTACAAAAAATACATGTTGTATAGGAAATGATAGATACACTAGTTCTTAATGCAATCGCAGTGTTAGAATTCTAAAAATATCTTCATTACGACATAAGGCTTATGTTATAGCGAGAGAGTGGCCAAAACCTGGGCACAAAACTACTAGTACACAGTTCGATAGATATATGAAATAGCATCACAAAATGGGTCCTACTTTTGGTGATCTTCCATCAGAATGTTGTACAAGGGGTCCTTTGTCCAGAACAGTCGTTGTTTGGATATAGAACATCTTTTTTCCCTCTTGAATTAGCAAGCACACTGGCCAAGTGGCGCGAACCACTCCATCGTCAACAAACACAGACAACGCAACACCCCTAACGTCCCGAAAAAATTTCAATAATCTAATAAAACTATATTGAAAAAACATACTTTACGATGATATTGTGACATGTATCAAATAAAATCAAAGCCAGAGATAGTATTCGCCTATAACGACAGCTTTCCAGAAGGCAATTCCAGGTTCATCTTTGCGCTTTCCAGAAAACAGGAAATGGCGGACACGTCATTCCAAGAGGATTTATTCCACCTCAGACCAAGATAATCACTTCATTTCTTCTCTCACTTCCTCTTGACATCTAGGGGAAGGTGTATGACGTGCATGTATACTCATACGTATCATGCCCATTTATAGGCAGGTCCTTGAACAGAGCATCATTTTCAGACTTTCCACTTCCTGGTCAGGAAGTTTGCTGCCAAATTAGTTCTGTTTTACTCACAGATATAATTCAAACGGTTTTAGAAACTAGAGAGTGTTTTCTATCCAATGGTAATAATAATATGCATATTGTACGAGCAAGAATTGAGTACGAGGCCGTTTAAATTGGGCACGATTTTCCCCCAAAGTGAAAACAGCGCCCTCTGTCCTCATCAGGTTAAACAGCTGCAACACTGAGAGAATGTTGAATGGCTGCATCACCGCTTGGTACGGCAACTGCAAGGCACACAGACTGTCTGTGCAAGGCGTAGCTTAGGATTTGAACTTGTGTGTGTGTGTGCCTCGTGAAAAACCGAAGAACAATTAAAACTGTGTTTAGACCGACCTGGCTAGGCCTCTGAGAGACTTGGGAGAGGACAGGGAGTACTTCTCAAGGTCCCCCTAATCTCGGAGGAATGGATCTGTCGGCTGGGTAGTGATACAAAGTGTTCCGAACGGTGGAGAAGGATAAAACTCACCTACTGTTTGTGTGTATGTATGTGCGTAGGATACCTACTGTTTGTGTGGAAGTATGTGCACAACTATAAAATGAATGTTTTTGTATTCTTGACTTTAGAACGTTCTCGTGAATAAACTGTACTAACCTTTTGCATAACCTGAGTCTTTGACTCATTATTTTTAAACCCATGGTCTTACAAACCTCGGGGATTGGTCAAAGCTATTGATTGATTGTTATTATCATTGGAATTGGAAATTCTCATTACATTTGTAAGAATGACCGGATCTATAAAGACTTGGATGGATGAAAATAATGAAAAAACAATAAGATGATGGGTGTAACCTGTATACATCTGTTAAGAGCTTTCACAATGTATATGTCAGAGTCACATCTAAATGTTGTAAAACTTATATGATTAAATATGAAACCATTGGTGAGAAGATGAAATGTGATTTTAGCCTTCTAAACGAGATAATGGTTTTTCATGTAGACTTTGGCCAAGTCAGTAACGCCGCCCACTTAAGCACAGACATTGTGGCAATGTGGTTGAATAAAATGACTCGCTGAAGAATTAACATATCAGACCAAAACATGCCAGGTTGCTGCCAGTGTGGACAGTGGTTTTAGCTGTACCCTGAATAATCAAACATTTAGACCAGTTCATGGCCAGGATTTTTTTAATATATTTTTTTATTTCACCTTTATTTAACCAGGTAAGCTAGTTGAGAACAAGTTCTCATTTACAACTACGACCTGGCCAAGATAAAGCAAAGCAGTGCGACACAAACAACAACAGAGTTACATATGGAATAAACAAGCGTACAGTCAATAACACAAAATAAAAAAAGAAAGTCTATATACAGTGTGTGCAAATGGCGTGAGGAAGTAAGGCAATAAATAAGCCATAGTAGCGAAGTATTTACAATTTAGCAAATTTATTCTGGGGTGATTGATGAGCAGATGGTGATGTACAAGTAGACATACTGGTGTGCAAAAAAGAGCAGAAAAGGAAATAAAAACAATATGGAGATGAGGTAGGTAGATTGGGTGGGCTATTTACAGATGGGCTATGTACAGCTGCAGCGATCGGTTAGATGCTCAGATAGCTGAAGTTTAAAGTTAGTGAGGGAAATATAAGTCTCCAGCTTCAGTGATTTTTGCAATTCATTTCAGTCATTGGCAGCAGAGAACTGGAAGGAAAGGCGGCCAAATGAGATGTTAGCTTTGGGGATGACCAGTGCCTGCTGGAGCGCATGCTACGGGTAGGTGTTGTTATCGTGACCAGTGAGCTGAGATAAGGCGGAGCTTTACCTAGCATACACTTAATGATGACCCGGAGCCAGTGGGTCTGGCAACGAATATTTAGCGAGGGCCAGCCGACTAGAGCATACAGGTCACAGTGGTGGGTGGTATAAGGGGCTTTGGTGACAAAACGGATGGCACTGTGATAGACTGCATCCGGTTTGCTGAGTAGAGTATTGAAAGCTATTTTGTAAATGACATTGCCGAAGTCGAGTATCGGTAGGATAGTCAGTTTTACAAGGGTATATTTGGCGGCGTGAGTAAGGGAGGCTTTGTTGCAAAAAAGGTAGCCGACTCTAGATTTAATTTTGGATTGGAGATGTTTAACCTCTCTGGGATATGTGGGACGCTTGCGCCAAATTCAAAACAATTACATAAAAAATTACATAAAATCAAACTTTCATTAAATCACACATGTAAGATACCAAATTAAAGCTACACTCATTGTGAGCTATCTGATGATAGCACAACAGTAAACAAAGAGAGTGTAGCATATTTCAACCCTGCAGGGGCAACACAAAACGTAGAAATAAAATATAAATCATGCCTTACCTTTGACGAGCTTCTTTTGTTGGCACTCCAATATGTTCCATGAACATCACAAATGATCCTTTTGTTCGACTAATTCCATCCATATATATCCAAATTGTCCATTTCTTTGGCGCGTTTGATCCAGAAAAAAACAGCTTCCAATTGGCGCAACGTCACTACAAAATATCTAAAAAATTACCTCTAAACTTTGCCAAAACATTTCAAACTACTTTTGTAATAAAACTTTAGGTATTTATAAACTTTAATAATCGATCAAATTGAAGACGGGTCTATCTGTTTTTAATACAGGAGGACAACAAACTAACTCTACTTTTCTAGTCTTGCGCAACTCTCAAACAGTACACATAACGTTACACTGATTCCAGATGGCCGTACCTCTTCATTGCACAAAGGAATAACCTCAACCAATTTCCAACGACTGGTGACATCCAGTGGAAGCGGTAAGAACTGCAAACAGGTTGATTAGAAATCTAGTATCCCAATGAAATATCTTTGAACAGACAGTGACCTAAAAAAAAGAAATCTGAATGGTTAGTCCTCGGGGTTTTGCCTGCTACATAAGTTCTGTTATACTCACATACATGATTCAAACAGTTTTAGAAACTTCAGAGTCTTTTCTATCCAAATATACTAATAATATGCATATCTTATATTCTGGGGATGAGTAGAAGGAAGTTGAAATTGGGCACGCTATTTATCCAAAAGTGAAAATGCTGCCCCCTATCCTAGACTCATCTGCTTGGTTGGAAAATGTTTGCATGCTTTTGTGTGCGGGGCGCTGTCCTCAGATAAGTTGTTATGCTGTTCGCCGTAAAGCCTTTTTGAAATCTGGCAAAGCAGCTGGATTAACAAGAAGTTCATCTTTTAACCAATGTATAACACTTGTTATTTCATGAATGTTTATTATTACAATTTCTGTAATTTGAATTTGGCGCTCTGCAATTTCACCGGATGTTGTCGAGGTGGGTCGCTAGCGGCACGCCTGCGCCAGAGAGGCTAAAAAGCCAGACCACGGTTTGGAAGTGCACATGGGGACAAAGATCATACTTTTTGGAGAATTTTCCTCTGGTCTGATGAAACAAAAATGGAACTGTTTGGCCATAATGACTGTCGTTATGTTTGGAGGAAAAAGGGGGAGGATTGCAAGCCCGAAGAACACTGTCCCAACTGTGAAGAACGGGGTTGGCAGCATCATGTTGTGAGGGTGCTTTGCTGCAGAAGGGACTGGTGCACTTCAAAAAATAGATGGCATAATGAGAGAGGAAAATTATGTGGATATATTGAAGCAACATCTCAAGACATCATTCTGGAAGTTAAAGCTTCGTTGCAAATTAGTCTTCCGAATGGACAATGACCCCAACCATACTTCCAAAGTTGGCTTAAGGACAACAAAGTCAAGGTATTGGAGTGGCCATCACAAAGCCCTGACCTCAATCCTATAGAAAATGTGTGGGCAGAACTGAAAAAGCGTGTGCGAGCAAGGAGGCCTACAAACCTGATTCAGTTACACAAGCTCTGTCAGGAGAAATGGGCCAAAATTCACCCAACTTATTATGGGAAGCTTGTGGAAGGCTACCTGAAACATTTGACCCAAGTTAAACAATTTAAAGGCAATACTACCAAATACTAATTGAGTGTATGTAAACTTCTGACCCTCTGGGAATGTGATGAAAGAAATAAAAGCTGAAATAAATAATTCTCTACTATTATTCTGACATTTCACATTCTTAAAATAAAGTGGTGATCCAAACTGACCTAAAACAGGGAATTTTTACTCAGATTAAATGTCAGGAATTGTGAAAAACTGAGTTGAAATGTATTTGTCTAAGGTGTATGTAAACTTCCGACTTCAACTGTACATCTCCTTTAGATGTTGATTTTTGGTTGCATTGTCAACCAAACACAATTCAATATTACTTTAGTAATACAGTAAAAAGCCTAAAGTTAAGGTTGAATGTTACATTCGTTTGTGAAATAGCCTTAACTTTTGGCTATTTAACAAACAAATGTAACATTCAACCTTAACTTGAGTAACACATCCATGGGCACTTTTTGAGGTTACTGTAACTATACATGTTTTCTTAGTAATCAAATAAAGTGTGCATATTCAAGATAGCATGCATAGGTTGTTGCAGGTATGCGGCGATCTTCACAATTGCTAAATAATCTGCACAGAATCTCTTGCACCTTATCATTTTTCTATAATCTCAACTGCTTTCCAGGTCATTTGGTTCTGCAATTAGATAATGCACTGTGATATCACATTAATCTCCTGTATAAATAGACAAAATATCTGACATTGTATTCCTATTTGAACTTTGCTGAGCTTTTAAAAGTTAGAAAGCTCGTTGATAGACATTTCCGTGACAACTAAATCAAAATTCCGACATTGTTTTCCATTGGAATTTGGTTGTGCTTTTAGATGGTTGAAAGTGACAACACATTGGAAATTCAACAAACTTTTGTCTGTCTTTTTAAGTGAGTACAGTCAAGGATTTTTCTTTATTTTCACTTTTTTCTACATTGTAGAATAATAGTGAAGACGTCAAAACCATGAAATAACATACAGTGGGGAGAACAAGTATTTGATACACTGCCGATTTTGCAGGTTTTCCTACTTACAAAGCATGTAGAGGTCTGTAATTTTTATTATAGGTACACTTCAACTGTGAGAGACGGAATCTAAAACAAATCAGAAAATCAAATTGTATGATTTTTAAGTAATTAATTTGCATTTTTATTGCATGACATAAGTATTTGATACACCTACCACAGTAAGAATTCCGGCTCTACAGACCTGTTCGTTTTTCTTTAAGAAGCCTCTGTCTCCACTCATTACTGTATTAACTGCACCTGTTTGAACTCGTTACCTGTATAAAAGACCACCTGTCACACACTCAATCAAACAGACTCCAACTCTCCACAATGGCCAAGACAGAGAGCTGTGTAAGACATCAGGGATCAAATTGTAGACCTGCACAAGGCTGGATGGGCTACAGGACAATGGCAGCAGCTTGGTGAGAAGGCAACAACTGTTGGCGCAATTATTAGAAAATGGAAGAAGTTCAGATGACGGTCAATCACCCTCGTCTGGGGCTCCATGCAAGATCTCACTCGTGGGGCATCAATGATCATGAGGAAGGTGAGGGATCACCCTCAACTACACGGCAGGACCTGGTCAATGCTGAAGAGAGCTGGGACCACAGTCTCAAAGAAACCAATAGTAACACACTACGCCGTCCATGGATTAAAATCCTGCAGTGCACGCAAGGTCCTCTGCTCAAGCCAGCGCATGTCCAGGACCGTCTGAAGTTTGCCAATGACCATCTGGATTATCCAGAGGAGGAATGGGAGAAGGTCATGTGGTTGATGAGACAAAATTGAGTTTTTTGGTCTAAACTCCACTCGCGTGTTTGGAGGAAGAAGAAGGATGAGTACAACCCCAAGAACACCATCCCAACGTGAAGCATGGAGGTGAAACATCATTCTTTGGGATGCTTTCTGCAAAGGGGACAGGACGACTGCACCGTATTGAGGGAGGATGGATGGGGCCATGTATCGCGAGATCTGGCCAACAACCTCCTTCCTCAGTAAGAGATTGAAGATGGGTCGTGGCTGGATCTTCAGCATGACAACGACCGAACCACACAGCCAGGGCAACTAAGGAGTGCTCCGTAAGAGCATCTCAAGGTCCTGGAGTGGCCTAGCCAGTCTCCAGACCTGAACCCAATAGAAAATCTTTGGAGGGAGCTGAAAGTCCGTATTGCCCAGCGACAGCCCCGAAACCTGAAGGATCTGGAGAAGGTCTGTATGGAGGAGTGGGCCAAAACCCTGCTGCAGTGTGTGCAAACCTGGTCAAGAACTACAGGAAATGTATGATCTCTGTAATTGCAAACTAAGGTTCTGTACCAAATATTAAGTTCTGCTTTTCTGATGTATCAAATACTTATGTCATGCAATAAATGCAAATTAATTACTTAAAAATCATACAATGTGATTTTCTGGATTTTTGTTTTAGATTCCGTCTCTCACAGTTGAAGTGTACTATGATAAAAATGACAGACCTCTATATGCTTTGTAGTAGGAAACCTGCAAAATCGTCAGTGTATCAAATACTTGTTCTCGCCCACTGTATATGGAATCATTGTAGTAACCAAAAAAGTGTTAACTTCTTGGAACTATAGGGGTGCTGTTCCGCATTAGCATATTTGGGTCTCCAAATTAAACTGCCTCGTGCTAAATTCTTGATCGTACAATATGCATATTATTGTTATTATTGGATAGAAACACTTTCTAGTTTCTATAGCGCGTTGGAATTTTGTCTCTGAGTGGTACAGAACAATATCTAACAGCTTTTCATGACAGGGGTCAGATTTCAGAAATTTTTACCCCTGATCTGGAGTCTGTTTTTAAGGCGACAGTGAATGCTATGAAGAAACCGACACTGCCTACGTCTTCCTCTGGGTGTCTGTACGTCATCCGTTTTGAATGGAGTCTATTGCACAATCACAGCCACTATAAAACAAGAAAACGTAGAAGTACCGCTCTCTTCCTGATGCGTCGTGCGCAATGATGGACATCAGATCTGCTCCTTCGCAAATCGTTGTTGTTAGAGTGATCATATTTCTGTCCTCGGTCATGTTTTTTAGTCGTTATAGTTGTTAAAACATCATAATGTAGTAATTTGAACCGTTTTGATGAGCATTATATCCGTTTAGTGCGATTTGAGGAATTTCTTGTTGTGCACTCTGAAACTTTGGACACGTTTCGGGGTCCCGTTCGATCGTTAGTGGATATTTCGAAGGACAGAGGACATCTATCGACAAAAGAAGATTACAACATAGAAAGGATACATTGCCCAGAATCTGATGGAAGAACAGCTCAAAGTAAGCAATATTTAATATGATAAATCGTTGTTCTGTCGAATATTTTAAACGCATATTTCGCCATTTTGTTTGTTATCGCGTCACTTTGGGCGAACCCTGTATTGAAAAGTAAGGATAATTTTAAAAACTGTAAGTCAGCGGTTGCATTAAGAACTAATTTGTCTTTCGATTCCTGTCAACCCTGATTTTTTAGTCAAGTATATGATTAGCTTTCGATTAAACTAGATCACTCTGAAAGCTGACGTCCTCATTTTGATGCTTGAGTTGCTACTATTTTCATTGTATAACCACGGTTTTGTATGGCTAAATATGCACATTTTCGAAAAACTGTATATGTATGTTGTAAAATGATGTTACAGGAGTGTCATCGGAAGAATTCTGAGAAGGTTAGTGAAAAAATTAATATATTTTTGGCGTGATTACGTTATAGCGCTCTTTGGCTGGAATCGATGCTCTGGTAACGTTTTCACATGTGGTATGCTAACTTATCGATTTATTGTGTTTTCGCTGTAAAACGCTTAGAAAATCTGAAATATTGTCTGGAATCACAAGATCTGGGTCTTTCCATTGCTATGCTTTTGTCTATTCTTATGAAATGTTTTATTAAGAGTAAATTGGTCATACACGTTGCTCTCTATAGTAAATTCTAGTCGTCTTGTGATGGTAGGTGCAATTGTAAACTGTGATTTCTACCTGAAATATGCACTTTTTTCTAACAAAACCTATCCTATACCATAAATATGTTATCAGACTGTCATCTGAAGAGGTTTTTTCTTGGTTAGTGGCTATCAATATCTTAGTTTAGCCGAATTGGTGATAGCACCTGAWGTAGTAAGAAACTGATGGAGTTAGAAAAGTGGTGTATTTTGCTAACGTGTTTAGCTAATAGATTTACATATTTTGTCTTCCCTGTAAAAGATTTTAAAAATCTGAAATGGTGGCTTTATTCACAAGATCTGTATCTTTCATCTGGTGTCTTGGACTTGTGATTTAATGATATTTAGATGCTACTATCTACTTGTGAAGCTATGCTAGCTATGCTAATCAGTGTGTGGGGGGGTGGGGGGTGATCCCGGACCCGGGGTAGAGGCTCGTTAGATGTTAAACAAATCAACTACTCAGAAGTGGTATACATAATTAATCAACTAATTAAGCAGAAGTGACTTGACCATAATGACATTACAGACACCCAAACTCAGAGATTAATCATATCTCTGGTTCAAAATACAACATGAAAACATTGCATAACTATTCACATACGCAAGTTACATACAAGTTAAAGTTAACAAATAATCATATCATGTATCTAAAACTAAGGAAGGCTAGTCCTGGAGTTATATCGCCAAAATAGCACACATTGTAGGTCAGAATGCAATGTCCACAGTTAAGAGTAAGCTATTTATTGACACAGAACAGGAATTGACAAAGAGGTAAAAAAACTTCTTATGACTAGGGCTAGCGGAAGCCCTCGACAACATCCAAAAATATTTTTGGGAAATATGTAACTTTCATACATTCACAAGTGCTTAACAACAAATTAAAGCTTAACTTCTTGTTAATCTACTCATCGTGTCCGATTTCAAAAAGGCTTTACAGCGAAAGCACACCATATGATTATGTTAGGTCAGAGCCTAGTCACAAAAACATATACAGCCAATTTCCAGCCAAAGAGAGGAGTCACAAAAAGCAGAAATAGAGATCAAATTAATCACTAACCTTTGATGATCTTCATCAGATGGCACTCATAGGACTTCATGTTACACAATACATTTGTGTTTTGTTTGATAAAGTTCATATTTATATCCAAAAATCTCAGTTTACATTGGCGCGTTATGGTCAGTAATGTTGTGCCTCGAAAACATCCGGCAAGTTTTCAGAGTCACATCAATTTACAGAAATACTCATCATAAAAGATACAACTGTTATGCACAGAATTAAGGATAAGGAAGTTGTAAGGCTTGTAGGATGGTTTGGAGGGAAGGTTAAGAAGGGAGGCGGGGGAGGATCCTATGCCACGTACAGCAATCTTTCTTTCGGTGTGATGTGGCAACTCACTGTGGCGGGGCAACTCATGCTGGTGCTGAAAGAGAAAATTACCTTTCCACATCAACGGAAAGACGTAAGGGAGAGTGGGGTAAGGGAGAGAAGAAAGGGAGAGAAGAAAGGGAGGAGGGATGGACTGAAGGGGGAGAGGAGTAAAGTGAGAGAAGGAAGGGAGGGACATGGAAGGAAGTAGGGGGGATAGGGGAAATGAGAAAGGGAGAGAGGACAAGGGAGGAGGGAGGGACTGGAGGGTGGAGGGAACAAGAGAAAGCAGAGGAGGGAGAGGAGGGGGAGATAAGAAGGAAACACATTAGAATACACAACATAAAAGGTGGATGAATGAAAAAGTAGTTTACCATGTGTATAATAAGTACAGTTATCATGTATAATAAGTAATTATAACAATGATTTTCTTCTTTCTTACAGGACAAAAATACAAGTTTCACATCCTATGTGAGTATGAACCACACTGTGCCCATCCTGAAGCTGGGGATAGAGATCTAAGACCAGGCTTAACAGGGAAGCAATGCATGAAGGTCTTTCAGATACACCCCAGGGAGAAGCTTCATGGCTTGGATCACGACGTGGAGATTCTAGTTTTCATCTATTGGCTTGCCTGTGAAACATTGTACAGTTGGTGTTAGAGGTGTTCCCTATGCCACTTATGACAGTCTTTCAGTGTGTGCATACTGTGGCAGGGATACTCATGCTGGTGCTGCAATGAGTAATTACCTTCCCACAGCAGGGGGCCCTTGAAGAAGTGGGAGAAGGTTTCCATCAGTTGGCAGACCATGTGGCATTCAGGTGAGCTGTGGGAGCCATCAATGGATGCCTTGTCAGGTTCAAGCCTCCGGGTGAGCCTGAGAGCCAGTCGTACATCAACAGAAAGCTGTTCCCCTCGATACAGCTGCAGGCCATCTGTGACTCCAAGGGAAGGTTCCTGGATCCAGGATCTTCCCACAACTCTTGCATCCTAAAGAACAGCTTGTACCCACCCAGAGGGTACTTCTTGGTGGGAGATGGTAGATACCCATGTATAGAAGAGTCCATCTACCTCATAACACCTTATCGGGAAACTGTGAAAGGGAGAGTACAGAAGAAGTTCAACAACTACCATAATGGGCCTCGCAACATCATTGAGTGTACCTTCGGGATGACGAAGACAAGGTGGAGGTGTGTCTTCTATTCATCCCTGGAGGTGCACACTTCATTTGCACCACAAGTGACAGAGACTGGCAGCCACGCTTTGCCTTGATGACAGCTTTACACACTCTGGCATTCTCTCAACCAGTTTCATGAGGTAGTCACCTGGAATGCTTTACCAAAAGACTATGCTGAGTACTTGTTGACTGCTTTTCCTTCACTCTGCGGACCAACTCATCCCAAACCATCTCAGTTGGTTTGAGGTTGGGTGATTGTGGAGACCAGGTCATCTGATGCAGCACTCCATCAATCATCTTCTTGGTCAAATAGTCCTTACACTGCCTGGAGGTGTGTTTTGGGTCATGATAGTCCCACTCAGCGCAAACCAGTTGGGATGACATATCGCTGCAAAATTCTGTGGCAGACATGCTGGTTGTATGCCTTGAATTCTAAATAAATCACAGACAGTGTCACCAGCACCCCTACACCATCGCACCTCCTCCTCCATGCTTCACAGTGGGAACCACACATGCGGAGATCGTTCATTCACCTACTCTGTGTCTCACAAACACACGGCGGTTGAAACCAAAAATCTAAAATTTGGACTCATCAGACCAAAGGAGACATTTCCACCAATCTAATGTCCATTGCTCGTGTTTCTTGGCCCAAGCAAGTCTCTTTTTCTTATGTGTCCTTTAGTAGTGGTTTCTTTGTAGCAATTTGACCATTTAAGGCCTAATTCACCCAGTCTCCTCTGAACAGTTGACGTTGAGATGTTTCTGTTACTGTCAGCGATTAGGTGAATGGATAAGGCGGAGTCAGGCGCAGGACACAGGTATGAGTAATAATCAGAGAATTTACTCAAAAATTAAGCAATATTCCAATAAGGAAATAACACAAATATCCAGAGCACAAAATAACGAAACCACATGACAACGACAATCACGCACAAAACAGAGAGGGAAGCCAGAGGGTTAAATAAGGAACATTGATTATGAAATGGAAACCAGGTGTGTATAATGAAGACAAAACAAAACGAAAATGAATCATGGATCGGTGGTGACTAGAAAGCCGGTGACGTCGACCGCCGAATGCTGCACGAACAAGGAGAGGGACCAACTTCGGCAGAAGTCGTGACAGTTACTTGAACTCTGTGAAGCATTTATTTGGGCTGCTATCTGAGGTGCAGTTAATTTCCGATTTCTGAGGCTGGTAACTCTAATGAACTTATCATCTGCAGCAGAGTTAACTCTGGGTCTTCTCTGGGTCTAGCGCTTGATGGTTTTTGCAACTGCGCTTGAAGAAACTTTCAAAGTTCTTGAAATTTTCCACATTGACTGACCTTCATGTCTTAAGTAAAATGATGGACTGTCATTTCTCTTTGCTTATTTGAGCTGTTCTTGCCATAATATGGACTTGGTCTTTTACCAAATAGGGCTATCTTCTGTAAACCAACCCTACCTTGCCACAGCACAACTGATTGGCTCAAACGCATCAAGAAGGAAAGAAATTCCACAAATGAACTTTTAAGAAGCACCCCTGTTAATTGAAATGCATTCTAGGTGACTAACTTATGAAGCTGGTTATGAGAATGCCAAGAGTTTGCAAAGCTGTTATCAAGGCAAAGGGTGGCTACTTTTAAAATTCTAAAATATAACATGTATTTTGATTTGTTTAACACTTTTTTGGTTACTATGTAATTCCATATGTGTTATTTCATAGTTTTGATGTCTTCACTATTATTCTACAATGTAGAAAATAGTAACACTAATGAAAAACCCTGGAATAAGTAACTGTGTCCAATCTTTTGACTGGTACTGTGTATTTAGGAAACAGGGTGCCATTTGGCTTGTTGATGAATTAGGGTCCCTTTGAAAATGGACATTATTTTCAGTCAGAATCTAAAGCATAACGTAAAATAGGCCTACAACGTCTGTATAGGTAGCCTGCTGCTTTGTTCATCTAATGTGTAGTTCATTAGTTACATGGTTATGAACGTTGGCAAATCGTATTTGGCTGGCTTTCGTAGTTGGCTTTTTGTAGGCCTATGGGGAGAGCGAGGGTACAGATAATGATATTTTTTTGATTGTCCTCCCTCTCAAAGTGCATAATATCTGTTTAGTATTCATCATCATTGTGTCTGCTGCATCACAGGGCTTAGCAATCCCTGTTCATTTCCATCCTGATGGCCCAGTGTGATCTGCAGAATCATATTTATTATGCAGCATCAATAAATAAAATGTATTACTGCAATGGTGTTGGTGCAGGTTTCTTCTTCTTCTTTCAATTTTTTTGCCAATTGGAGAAAGACTCCCTCCCTCTCATGCACTAGATAGGCTAGACAACTGAATGAACCACCATATCTGTGAAGCAAGTCCGTTGCTGGACTGCTTGATTCTCCTGCCCAACATCACATCATTGGTACTAAAACAAATTCCTATAACCCTTAATTACCAAAGTATGAATATATGCAATTTCTAACCGTATCATAACTTCACATATCTTAATACGGTGTACCTATGTTACTACAAGAAGGATACCAAACATATTTTCAAATAAATACATTTGTTTTTATCTGGTAGCTTTTCAATTATGGCAGAGAATACTGCCAGTAAGACTGGTTCCTTACAGCTGCAGCAGCCTCCCTAGCAGCTTCCCTCTCCTCTGCCAACCCGCTCAGTTCTGCCTTCTCCTCAGAAACACTTTCTCTCACTCTCTCTCGCTCACTCTCCTCTCTTCCTTCTTCCCTCTCTGCCTGATCCTTTAAAAACTTGAGGGTGTTACTGCTCTTCCTCTGACCCTGGCTTGTTGCCTGAGTTAGAGGACTTGAAGAGCACTGCTGAGCCATCCCCGGAGGAGGCAACCAGGACAGGATGCATCATATAATTCCTTTGCCCCAGAACCTCTTCCATAAGTCCATACCACTGTCCTCTTCCCCTCTGTCATTGACCCCATTGGCGCTTCCTTCACTTCCTATCAACAGAGCACATGGGTAGAGCTAATGATAAGCAATTACCAATTATCTTAGGTTTGGTTGATAAATGATGTCCACCTACTACTCTAAGACAACTATATTTCGAGCCCCATTTGGCCACCAAAAATACAAAACATGTGAACTATTAACCATAAGGACAGTACCTTGTACTTAGTCTTGAGGTTCTCCCTTTTTTTGGGCCTGGGGGCCGGTGATATCCCCCCCAGCCACAAGTCCTTTCAGAACATCCTGTCAATGGATACACAGTAGGACAAGGAAATATAAATAATTTACACATGAATATGATCACAAACATAAAATGCACACACATTTATACTGACTCCGCACACACACACACACACACACACACACACTCACAATATAAATTCACGCTGCTGCTACTCTGTTTATCTTACATCCTGATGCCTAGTCACCTAAGCTCTATATATATATCTACCTCTATCATTCTAGTATCACTGCACATTGTAAATATGGTATTGGAACCGACCTTGTATATAGATTCTTAGTGTAGAGATTAAGAGCGTTGGGCCAGTTACCAATAGGCTGCTGGTTCAAATCCCAGAGCTGGCATGTTAGAAAAATCTGCTGTTCTGCCCTTAAGCAAAGCAGTTAACCAACAACTTCTCCCTGGGCAGCCACCCGCACCTCTCTAATTCAGAAGGGTTGAGTTAAATGTGTAAGGCACATTTTTGTTGAATGCATTCAGTTGTACAACTGACTAGGTATCTACTTTCTCATGTGTTTTTGTTCTACCTTATGTCATTTTTAGTACTACATTATTAATGCATTGTTGGGTTTTTGAGCTCGCAAAGGCATTTCACTGTAATTGAAAGAGATTAACATGATGCTGATAAAACGTAAAACTAGCTATCTACATTGAAGCTTCACTGTAACGTTACTCACGACCAGGCAGACTTAGCTGCATTTCTCTTCCCAGTGAACAGCGTCTCATTCTGCCCTCTCCACCGAATGAGGCTTTTAATGTCCTGCTCGGTCCTTGAAACAAACAATGTTGAAGTTAGTAAAGACACATTTCCCTTCCCATCTGTGTAGATACTGTAACCTTAGCTTCGATTTTAGCTGTCAGGAAGAAATGCCCAGTAAAAGTTGGATCTGCAGCCACTCGTTTTATTTACTGTTACCAAACAAAGACTTCCGTCCGATTCCCCAAGCTTGTTCAAAGCGAATCCTTCATCCCTATCCCTATAGATGGAAGGCTGGTGAAGAGTTGATTATCTCAGACAAATCCGTATTCCACTCTTCACATCTTCACCCATTCCTCTCCTTTTTCGTTCCTCCTTAAAATTGGTCATCAGTCATCAAAGACAGTCTTTTTTCTCTCTTCCCCATTCCAGTCTAATGACATGAAAGCTAATTTTACACCCTCCAATCGTTCCATTTAATTACTGACTGTCCAAAGTCCTTTGCTTCAATCCATAACCACCATGTTGAAATGCTAGAGACGTTTCTGGAAAAAGGTTCTTCCATGTGCACCTAATAATGTGAAGAAGACGTCACTAATCAAGGACAGGCAACAAAACAAGAAAAAACAAGTGTATGTGAATAAATACATTGGACAAGACACTGGTGGTGAAAATTAGCCTCGGTATTAACATGTCTGTATATACATTAGCTGGATTTATACTGCTTCATTCTATATCCAGGGATGTAGTGGTACAAAATGTGGGTCAACACTGATCGTCTGTTGAGATGACAGGCGAAGAGTAACATTAAAGTTAATTTAGTGGAATAGGTGTGTAAACACTATGCACCACATGAAAAAGGTGCAAAACCGATGGAGGGTTCACCAATTAATATGGGAGGGTTAAAGGGATGTTATGTTAAGGACAAATGTGGAGGGCAGGAGTTGTAGTTAGGTACTTTAGAGTTTAGGGTGATAAGATTTAAAATGAGGGTCTGCAGCAAGAGGAGGGAGACAGGATTAACCTGTTGGGGCTGGGAGTGCCGCTAGCGCCACTCCTCCCACATTCCACTGAAAAGGCAGAGCGGCAAATTCAAAAAAATGTTTTTTTTAAATATTTAACTTTTACACATTAACAAGTCCAATACAGCATATGAAAGGCAGACATCTTGTGAATCTAACCACCATGTTCGATTTTTAAAATGTTTTACAGGGAAGACAAAATATGTAAATCTATTAGCTAACCACGTCAGCAAAAGAGAGCACTTTTCTAACTGCATCAGGTTTTACTCCGTCACTAGCTATCACTAATTCGACCAAATGAAGATATATATAGCCACTAACCAAGAAACAACTTCATAAGATCACAGTCTGATAACATATTTATTGTATAGCATTTTTTTTTTTTGAAAAATGTGTATATTTATGGTATAAATCATAAATTCATTTCAGCTACATCAGAAAGCAGCCATAACATTTACAGACACCAACATCAAATACCTAATTACTCCTCATAAAACATTTCTGAGAAATACATACTGTGCAGCAATTGAAAAACAGGATTCTTGTGATTCCAGACAATATTTCCGATTTATTAAATGTTTTACACCGAAAACTAAATGTAGCGCTAAATTAGCATGCCACGCCAGACAGACACACTTGGGCGCGCGCGACCAGTTGACATGCACGACAGATATATGAAATAACATTATAAATTTGGTCTTACTTTGGCTGATCTTTCATCAGAATGTTGATCAAGTTGTCCTTAGTCCAGAAAGAGTCGTTCAATCCTTCAGAATGGCAACTTTCCATCTTCATTTAGCATGGGTACTCGTCGAGTACCCATGCTAAACTCTCCAACGTAAACAAAATAAACATTACAGAACACGGCAAAACTCCCGAAAAATTCAAATAATCTGATTAACTATATTGAAAAAACATACATTACGATGACATGGTCTCATTTATCAAATCAAATCCGAGCTGGAGATAGTTCAACATCCGAAACGGCAAGCAAAACAAAACATGATCTCTCCCAAGTCGCACGCTTCTGACTTCCTGAAATTGACGGTCACGTCAAAGAAATAGGTCTTATTTCACGTCAGAACAAGATAAACGCATGATTTCTCCTCTGACGTACTCTGACACCCAGAGGAAGGCGTACAAGGTGTGTTTCGGGTCATAAGTGGCATGACCATGTATAGGCAGAGCGTTGAAGCGAGCATAAACATCTTGCATTTTACTTCCTGGTCGGGGAAAGTGCTGCCAAAGACTTGTGTTCCACTCAGAGAAAAAATTAAACGTTTTTAGAAACTTGAGACTCTTTTCTATCCAATACTATTAACAATATGCTATTGTAAGAGCAGAAATTGATTAAAAGGCCGTTTGAAAATTTGCGCATATTTTCCAGTTTTTCCAATTCGCCCCCTCCAGCCCAAACAGGTTTTAAGGTGACAGTTATGGAGAAGATCAATGGAAGGTGGAAGGGCAGGAAACAGCTATGGAGAAAACCAATGGAAAGTGGAGGGGAGGGTGAGAATGTGTTATAGCAAGGACCAATGGAAGGTGGTTGGTGTCGACTGATGGTGTAGCTGATCGGCTGTGGTAGCTGTAATGGTAAGTGAGAGGTAATTAGACATAAAAGTCTACTATGCAGCACTCCATGCGCTGAACATAGCCCAGCAACAACACCGCCACATTTATCTTCATCTATTTAGCAGGTGGCACAGAAGCAGGACCAACATAACACACCTTCTCCATCTCCCCTTTCCTCCCTGGCTCCCTCTCTCTTTCTTTCTTTGTCTGTCCTTCACTTTTTACTTTCTTTTGATCCCATCCCTGCCAAGATGGCAACTGAACATGTGTATCTTGTGCGCAAGTGTTTTTTGTTGTAATCTTATCGGAGAAAGCAAACAGATATCAATTGCTCCAGTGCCATTGCTGAAAGCTTCTCCACCATGCATCTGTTGGGTTGAAAGCCTCCTCTCCTACCCAGCCTCTTGACACAAGCCTCTCCCATATGGATGTGATACCTAGGCTACTACCGGTGTGCTGCACTGATTGGCTCCCACCTTTCGGTCTGCTCCCGACTACCCAGGCCTTCTCCCTCCCTATCTAGTACAGGTAGCCCCGCCACTTGCCCCATTCTCCCCCGGGCTTTGCTCACCACTCCAGCACACACAGCCCACGCACACACCACAGTCTCTGATCCAAATTGTATCTTTAGCTTGTGTACTTTTACTCTGGAACTTGTATCCATTTAGATTTGTATTATTTGGACTTTATTGTTATTTTATTGTAATTTAGGCATATTTGTGATTAGTATGCAACTGCATAGGCTTAATATTTTTGATCAGAGTCTTAAAAAACTTATGCTAATTTCTCATGTTGATTTATAGGCTCAAAATGAACATGTTGCTGTGGTTGCTATTGTCTACCCTTGACTCTTACACTGATGATGATGCATTTAGGGCCTGATGCCCTTTAACCTCTCTAGGGTACGTGAGAGGTTAGCGTCCCACCTCTTCAACAGCCAGTGAAACTGCAGGGCGCCAAATTCAAATACAGAAATACTCATTATAAAAATTCAGAAAACAAAACATATTTTACATAGGTTTAAAGATTAACTTCTTGTGAATCCAACCACGGTGTCAGATTTTAACTTCTTTGGGCTGCAAGCCCGAAGCCGGGCACAATATGACAACAGCCACTTCAAGTGCAGGGCGCGAAACTCAAAATATATTTTTTTGAAATATTTAACTTTCGCACATTAACAGTCCAATACAGCAAATGAAAGATAAACATCTTGTGAATCCAGCCAAGCATGTCGATCTTTTTTAATGTTTTACAGCGAAAACACCACATATATTTATGTTAGCTCACCAAAAATACAAAAAAGGACAGACAGTTTTCACAGCACAGGTAGCATGCACAAAGCCAACCTAACTAACCAAGAACCAACCAAACTAACCAGAAAACAACTTCATCAGATGACAGTCTTATAACATGTTATACAATAAATCTATGTTTTGTTCGAAACATTTGCATATGAGGTATAAATCAGTGTTACAGTGCAGCTACCATCACAGCTACCGTCAGAAATAGCACGAAGCAGCCAGAGTAATTACAGACACCAACGTAAATAACCTAAATACTCATCATAAAAACATTTCTGAAAAATACATGGTGTACAGCAAATGAAAGACAGGCATCTTGTGATTCCAGCCAATGTTTCCGATTTCTTAAGTGTTTTACGCGAAAACACAATATAGCATTATATTAGCTTACCACAATAGCCAGAAACACAAGCCATTTACCAGCAGCAAAAGTTAGCGATCGTAACAAACCAGCAAAAGATATATAATTTTTGACTAACCTTGATAAGCTTCATCAGATGACAGTCCTATAATATCAGGTTATACATACACTTATGTTTTGTTCGAAAATGTGCATATTTAGAGCTGAAATCAGTGGTTATACATTGTGCTAACGTAGCAGCTTTTTCCCAGAATGTGCGGATATTTTTATGACACTCAACTATTCTGACCAAATAACTATTCATAAACATGACTAAAAAATACATGTGTATAGGAAATGATAGATACACTAGTTCTTAATGCAATCGCCGTGTTAGAATTCTAAAAATAACTTCATTACGACATCCAGCTTAGTTAAAGCGAGAGAGTGCCCAAAATCTGGGCGCAAACTACTAGTTCACATGTTCGACAGATATATGAAGTAGCATCATAAAATGGGTCCTACTTTTGATGATCTTCCATCAGAATGTTGTACAAGGGGTCCTTTGTCGGGAACAATCGTTGTTTGGTTTTAGAATGTCCTCTTCTCCAGTCAATTAGCACGGAAAGCTAGCAAAGTGGCGCGAAGCTCTCCTTCCTGAACAAACGCAGACAAAGCAACACGCCTAACGTCCCGAAAAAATTTCAATAATCTAATAAAACTATATTGAAAAAACATACTTTAGGCCTAACCGAGGGGGCCAGGTGCACGGTGTTTCCTCCAACACATTGGTGCGGCTGGCTTCCGGATTGGAGGCGCGCTGTGTTAAGAAGCAGTGCGGCTTGGTTGGGTTGTGCTTCGGAGGACGCATGGCTTTCGACCTTCGTCTCTCCCGAGCCCGTACGGGAGTTGTAGCGATGAGACAAGATAGTAATTACTAGCGATTGGATACCACGAAAATTGGGGAGAAAAAGGGGATAAAATAAAAAAATAAAAAAATAAATTGAAAAAACATACTTTACGATGATATTGTCCCATTTATCAAATAAAATCAAAGCCGGAGATATTAGTCGTCTATAACGACAGCTTTACAGAAGGCAATACCAGGTCCCTTTTCGCGCGTTCCAGAAAACAGGAAATTGGGGTCACGTCATGCCAAGAGCTTTTATTCGACCTCAGATCATGTTATACACTCCATTTCTTCTCTCACTGCCTGTTGACATCTAGTGGAAGGCGTATGAAGTGCATGTATAGTAATAAATATCAAGCACATTTATAGGCAGGCCCTAGAACAGAGCATCGATTTCAGATTTTTCACTTCCTGTCAGGAAGTTTGCTGCAAAATTAGTTCTGTTTTACTCACAGATATAATTCAAACGGTTTTAGAAACTAGAGAGTGTTTTCTATCCAATAGTAATGATAATACGCATATTGTACGAGCAAGAATTGAGTACGAGTGTCACGCCCTGGCCTTAGTATTCTTTGTTTTCTTTATTTTAGTTAGGTCAGGGTGTGACATGGGGATTGTTTGTGTTTTGTCGGTTTTGGGTGATTATATGGTAAAGGGGGTGTTGGGTGTAGTGTATGGGTTTGTGTTGAGTGCATGTGTCTAGCKKTGTCTATGTTKGTTTAGTTGTCTAGGAGAGTCTATGGTTGCCTGAATGAGTTCCCAATTAGAGACAGCTGATTTCTGTTGTCTCTGATTGGGAGCCATATTTAGGGTAGCCATAGGCTTTCATTTGATTGTGGGTAATTGTCTATGTTATACGTTTGTAGCCTGTGTATGCACTACGTTTGATTAGCTTCACGATCGTTTATTGTTTTGTTTAGTGTGTAAGTGTTTTTGTTTCGTTTTGCCTTCGTCATCAATAAAAGAGATGGCGTATTTTCCAAATGCTGCGTTTTGGTCCGTCAATCCTCCACACGATCGTGACAACGAGGCCGTTTGAAATGGGCACCTTTTATCCAGGCTACTCAATACTGCCCCTGCAGCCCAAACAGGTTTTAATGTTGTAAATGACTATTGTAGCTGGAAACGGCAGATTTGTTATGGAATATCTACATAGGCGAACAGAGGCCCATTATCAGCAACCATCACTCCTGTGTTCCAATGGCATGTTTTGTTAGCTAATCCAAGTTGATCATTTTAAAAGGCTAATTGATCCTTTAGAAAACCCTTTTGCAATTATGTTGGCACAGCTGAAAACTGTTGTTCTGATTTAAAGAAGCAATACATCTGGCCTTCTTCAGACTGGTTGAGTATCTGGAGCATCAGCATTCGATTACAGGCTCAAAATTGCCAGGACACAAACAAAGAACTTTCTTTGGAAACTCATCAGTCTATTATTTTTTCTGAGAAATGAAGGCTATTCCATGTGAGAAATTGCCAAGAAACTGACTATATCATACGACACTGTGTACTACGCCCTTCACAGAACAGTGCAAACTGGCTCTAAGTAGAATAAAAAGAGGAGTGGGAGGCCCCGGTGCACAACTGAGCAAGATAACAAGTACATTTGAGTGTCTAGTTTTAGAAACAGACGCCTCACAAGTCCTGAACTGGCAGCTTCATTAACTTGTTATGGCTGCAGGGGGCGTATTGAAAAACTGGAAAATATGTGCAAATTTTCAAACGGCCTCTTAATCAATTTTTGCTCTTACAATATGCATATTATTATTACTATTGGATAGAAAACAGTCTCTAGTTTCTAAAACCGTTTTAATTATTTCTCTAAGTGGAACAGAACTATTTTTACAGTCCATTTCCTATCCGGAAGTGAGATTTCCAAAATCGATGTCGCTCTTCGAGCCCTTGTCTATAAAAGGGCATGTCACTTAGGACTGTAGAAACACGTCATACGCCTTCCTCTGGGTGTCATGCGGAAGTGAGAGAAGAAATCASTTGATTATCTCGTCCTGTATTTGAACACAACCTCTTTGAGTGAGTGTTGCGCAGTTTATTTTTCTTTCTGGGCGCGAAGTAGCACCTGGACTCGGCTCCTGGAAATCACTCTGTAAAGGTGAATATGATCTCTGGCTTMGATTTTATTTGATACATGTCACAATATCATCCTAAAGTATGTTATTTCAATATAGTTTAATTATATTATTGAAATGTWTTCTGGACTTTAGACGTGATGCGACGCAATAATTTTTTCAAGATGGAGAGGTTAGCGTCGCACTGCCAGTGTGCTTGCTAATTCAAGAGGGAAATTGTTTGTTCTGGATCGAAATAAAGACCTTTCTGAACAAAGGACCCCTTGGAGAACATTCTGATGGAAGATCAACAAAGATAAGGACCCAATTTGGGATGCTTTTTCWTATATCTGTCGAACTGTGCTATGCTACCGTTTGCCTTGAGTCAATGCTGTTGTGATGTTAGCTATTGTAGTAAGCTAATATGACGATATATTGTGTTTTCGCTGTAAAACACTTGAAAAATCGGAAATATTGGCTCTATTCACAAGATCTTTCTCTTTCATTAGCTATCCACCATATATTTCTCTGAAATGTTTTCTGATGTGTAATAAGGTAGTTGAAGTTGGTGTCTGTATTTTCTCTGGCTACTCCCGTGCGATTTCTGACTGTAGCTATGATGGTAGCAGTAATGTAAAACTGATTTATAGCTAAAATATGCACATTTTTTGAACAAAACATAGATTTATTGTGTAACATGTTATAGGACTGTCATCTGAGGTAGTTTTTTCTAGGTTATTTAGGTTGGTTCTAGGTTAGTTAGGTTGGCTTGTGCATGCTACTTGCATCCTACTTGTTTGTGCTGTGAAAAATGTCTGTCCTCTTTTTTATTTGGTGGTGAGCTAACATAAATATATGTGGTGTTTTCTCTGTAAAACATTTAAAAAATCGGACATGTTGCCTGGATTGACAAGATGTTTATCTTTCAAATGCTGTATTGGACTTGTTAATGTATGAAAGTTAAATATTAAAAAAAAATAGATTTTGAATTTCGCGCCCTGCATTTGAGCTGGATGTTGTCATAGGTGTACCGGTGTCGGTCTGCAGCCATAACAGGTTAACTTCTTCTTAATAGGGGGCGCTATTTTCACTTTGGGAAAAAATCGTGCCCAAATTAAACGGCCTCGTACTCTGTTCTAGATCATACAATATGCATATTATTATTACTATTGGATAGAAAACACTCTGAAGTCATTTGGCAGCAAACTTCCAAACAGGAAGTGAAAATTCAGAAAATGGGGCTCTGTGTCAGGGCCTGCCTATTCATCTGGCTTATATTTATGGATCTGTATGCACTTCATAAGCCTTCCACTAGATGTCAACAGGCAGTAGAATGTTGAATGGGGTGTCTAGCTTGATGTGAGACCGAATGAGAGCTTTTGGAGTGACAGGTCCGCTCTTTTGTCAGTATTCAACTGTGCAACAGGGAACCTCACATTGTCTTCTGAAAAGCGTTAGGTATACACGACGAAATGCTCCGGCTCTGATTTTATTGGATACATTGAGAAAAACATCATAAAGTAGGATTTTCAACCGAGTTTGACCAGTTTATTCAACGTTTATTGGGACTTTTGGAATTTTTCATTCCAGGCGCAAAGATTTCTTGGACATGTGCCCTCCACATGGCTAGCCAAAGTTGGGCTTTGTGATGGCCACTCCAATACCTTGACTTTGTTGTCCTTAAGCCATTTTGCCACAACTTTGGAAGTATGCTTGGGGTCATTGTCCGTTTGGAATACCCATTTGCGACCAAGCTTTAACTTCCAGACTGATGTCTTGAGATGTTTCTTCAATATATCCACATAATTGTCCTGCCTCATGATGCCATTTACTTTGTGAAGTGCATCAGTCCAGTTCATCAGACCAGAAGACATTTCTCCAAAAAGTACGATCTTGGCCCTATGTGCAGTTGCAAACCGTAGTCTGGCTTTTTTATCTTTTACTTGGTACTCATCCCGGATCCGGGAGCACCCCCCCACAGTAAAAAAGCTGACTAGCATAGCCTAGCATAGCGTCACAAGTAAATACAAGCATCTAAATATCATTAAATCACAAGTCCAAGACACCAGATGAAAGATACAGATCTTGTGAATCCAGCCATCATTTCTGATTTTTAAAATGTTTTACAGGGAAGATACAATATGTAAATCTATTAGCTAACCACGTTAGCAAAAGACACCACTTTTTTTACTCCATCAGTAGCTATCACTAATTCGACTAAATAAAGATTATATATAGCCACTAAACCAAGAAACAACTTCATAAGATGACAGTCTGATAACATATTTATGGTATAGGATATGTTTTTTTAGAAAAATGTGCATTTTTCAGGTATAAATCACAGTTCTACATTGCAGCTGCAATCTGAAATAGCGTTGGAAGCAGCCGGAATAATTACAGAGACCGACGTCAATTACCAAAATACTCATCCTAAAACATTTCTGAAAATACACAGCCTACAGCAATCGAAAGACACAGATCTTGTGAATCCAGACAATATTTCAGATTTCTAAGTGTTTTACAGCGAAAACACAATATATCGTTATATTAGCATACCACATGAGCTAACATCACACCAGCATTAAATCAAGGCAAAAGGGGCGATAACTGTTATCGCCACCAAAATATATAATTTTTCACTAACCTTCTCAGAATTCTTCAGATGATAGTCCTGTAAACATCATATTACACAATGCATATAGAGTTTGTTCGAAAATGTGCATATTTAGCATCACAAATCGTGGTTATGCAATGTAACTGTCAAAAACATGGCATGCATTCGGCCGGCGCCATCTTGGAAAGGCACCTATGTTTACGATTATTTATCGATTAGATTGACAAAAAAAATACAGGTTGGACAGTTAATGAAAGATGCATTGGTTATTAATGCAACCGCTGATTTAGATTTTTTAAATTTACGTTACTAGACATACATTGTGAGTTACAGCCAGACTAGTGCCGCAAAAAATGGCTGACAACTGCGTTTACATTTTCCACATAAATACGGAATAAAATCATAAATAACTCTTACTTTTGGACGAGCTTCCATCAGTATCTTGGGCAATGTGTCCTTTGTCCAAAATAATCGTTGCTTTGTTGTAAAACGACCTCCTCAACTTCGGAACTAGCAGCTAACGATAGCTACACGGCACACACATGCCCAAATCCTCAAACGCAATACTAAGGAAATTCAGAAAAATAGCAATATACTCGCATAAACTGATATAAATCGGTTTCAAATAACTTCGTTATGATGTTTCTAACACCTATATCGAATTAAATCACAGACGGATATATCTTTGATCAATAACGAGAGCTTTTGAGCATGCGATTCTGATGTACTCCCTTGCGTCCTGGCGAGCGTCGAAAAGAAGGGTCATCTCACTCCATTCCCTTTTATAAACTCTGAGAAACACCTAGAGACACCATTCCACTTCTCATTGGTTACTGACATCCAGGGGAAGGCGGGTGCAGTTCATGTCAAGCCATAGGGCACACACAGAGTTTTAAACTGATCCGAGATCAGAGACTATTTTTCAGAGCTTCGCATGTCCTGTCATGAGTTTCGCTGTAGAAAGAGTTCTGGTTTACCCACAGACATAATTCAAACGGTTTTAGAAACTAGAGATTGTTTTCTATCCAATAGTAATAATACTATGCATATTGTACGAGCAAGAATTGAGTACGAGGCAGTTTAATTTGGAAATGTAAAAAAATAAATAATGCTAACAGCTCCCCCTATTGACAAAAGGTTATTAAGGCGGTTGTGGAGCAGAGACTTCTTCCTTGCTGAGCAGCCTTTCATGTCAACATAGGACTTGTTTTACTGTGGATATAGATACTTTTGTACCTGTTTCCTCCAGCATCTTCACAAGGTCCTTTCCTGTTGTTCTGGGATTGATTTGCACTTTTCGCACCAAAGTACGTTCATCTCTAGGAGACAGAACGCGTCTCCTTCCTGAGCGGTATGAGGTCTACAATCTTTTTCTGAAGTCTTGGCTGATTTCTTTAGATTTTCCCATGATGTCAAGCAAAGAGGCACTGAGTTTGAAGGTAGTCCTTGAAATACATTCACAGGTACACCTCCAATTGACTCAAATTATGTCAATTAGCCTATCAGAAGATTCTAAAGCCATGACATCATTTTATGGAATTTTCCAAGCTATTTAAAGACACAGTCAACTTTGTGTATGTAAACTTCTGATTCACTGGAATTGTGATACAGTCAATTATAAGTGAAATAATCTGTAGCTAAACAATTGTTGGAAAAATTACTTGTGTCATGCACGAAAGTAGATGTCCTAACCGACTTGCCAAAACTATAGTCTGTTACCAAGAAACTTGTGGGGTGGTTGAAAAACGAGTTTTAATGACTCCAACCTAAGTGTATGTAAACTTCCGACTTCCGCGGAATATAGCTAAATGTATGTTTTTTGTTAACCTTTCGCTAGCTAGCTGCCTAACTTAGTCAATGTCAAATGTTTAAGTTATGTAGCTAAGGTAGCTAGCTATCTAAGTCTGACACTTCTTCTGGACTTTGTCAGACACTGTTTCAATCGTTAGCTAAGACTAGCTAAGTTACCATATCTACTGTATTTTTTTACTTATGAGGTAACTAGCGGTACTGTACAGGTTTTCAATGGTTTCTGACAGTGGCAGATTTAGTTGGAGGATGGATGCAAATTCTGTTAGCTTACATTAGCTTACATTTACATTCAATTTGATGTAGCCAAGTTAATATAGCTAACTAGCTATGTTTCTAACATTTATTTATTTCTGTACTTAAATGCAGACGTCAAGGCCAATGGACATCTTTGTAAAGGATAGGCGGAATGAGAGGAACCTGAGCTCTTTGATTCTGAAGATTCACATGAGGATTCCCTTTTTCCCCCCATTTTCATGGTATCCAATGGGTAGTTAGTCTTGTCTCATCACTGCAACTCCCGTACGGACTTGGGAGAGGCGAAGCTCGAGAGCCGAGCGTCCTCCGAAACACAACCCAACCAAGGGCTTCGTGACACAATGCCCACTTAACCTGTAAGCCAGCAGCACCAATGTGTCAGAGAAAACACCGTACACCTGGCAACCGTGTGCGTAGCCCCATGGGTCTCCTGGTCGTGGAAGATCGGGGAAATGTTCCCCCAAAAATAGATGAAATGAAATACTTTGTTTGACTCCTGGGTTCTATTTCTGAAATAAAACTGTACAAGAAAAGTATGTAATCAAAATTGTAAAATGTATTGAAAAATGTATGACTTGATGTGTAGTGGGTGAGGCGGAATTCGAGAAATGTTCTTCAAAAAACACACAAACAAAGATAGAAATGTAACGTATGTTTGTTTACTTTCTTTGACTCCTGGGCTCCAATTCTGAAAAGTATATAATCAACTTTTGTAATTTCTTGATTTTTAATGCAAATTTATTTGATCAATTTCCCTCACGAATGACCTTTAGCTTAATCTGTAGACTACTTTACTCAAGAAAGCACAATTTGAGTAGTTACATTAAATGGACTTTTCCTAGGAATATACTGTATAGTTAGAAATACTTGAAGTTTATACAAATGTAACCACGTTTTGGAAGGAGAGCGATAATGTAACGGTAGTCATATTCCTCCTCCTCGGACGACGAGAAGCGAGAAGGATCGGACCAATACGCGGAGTGGTTAGTGCTCATGATGATTTAATAAAACGAAACTGAACACTGAAAATACAAAAAGAAATAAACGAAGAGCAGAAAACCGATACAGTACCGTGTGGTGAAAAACACAAACACGGAAACAAACACACACAAAACACACGTGAAACCCAGGCTGCCTAAGTATGATTCTCAATCAGGGACAACGATTGACAGCTGCCTCTGATTGAGAATCATACCAGGCCGAACACAAAAATCCCAACATAGAAAATCACACATAGACAAACCCACCCAACTCACGCCCTGACCAACTAAATAAATACAAGACAAAAGAAAACAGGTCAGGAACGTGACATAACCCCCCCTTAAGGTGCGAACTCCGGGCGCACCACCATAAACTCTAGGGGAGGGTCTGGGTGGGCGTCTGTCCACGGTGGCGGCTCTGGTGCTGGTCGTGGTCCCCACCCCACCATAGTCAATCCCCCCTTCCGTGGCCTCCTCCCAATGGCCACCCTCCATATAAACCCCATAGGATTAAAGGGCAGCTCCGGACTGAGGGGCAGCTTCCGTGACTGTTGGGGCAGGCCCCAGGACTTGAGGAGGCAGCAATCGGACTTGATAGGGGGCCGGATCCTGGCCTGGCCCTCGACTCGTTCGGTCCTGCTGGCTGGCTCTGGCGGATCCCTGCTCTGCTAGGCTCTGGCGGATCCCTCGGCTGGCTGGCTCCTGGCGGCTCCTTCGGCTGGTCGGCTGCTCTCGGTGGATCCTGTTGGCTGGCGGTCTGGCTGATCCTGGCTGGCTGGGCCCTGGCTGATCCTGGCTGGGACGGCTCTGGCTGGTCCTCTGGCTGGACGGCTCTGGCTGGTCCTGGCTGGCTGGCATGGGCCTCTGGCTGCTCTCATCGGCTGGCATGGCGGCCTCTTGATGCCTTCATGGCTGGCTCGGCGGCTCATGGCTGCTCCATGGTCTGGCTGAGGCTCTGGGCTGGTCGCTGTCTGGCGGAAGCGCTTCGTAGCACTCCTTCTGGCGGAAGAGCTCTAGCGCGCTCTTGTCTGGCGGATGGCCTATAGCGGCTCTGAGCCCTGCCGATGCGCTCTACGCGGCTCCTGTCCTGGCCAGATCGTGCTCTCGCACTCTTGAAGGCTCCAGTCACACGTTACGGGCTGCTTTTGAAGGCTCAGTATCAGTACGCTCGCCTTTGAGGTCAGCTACAGACGGGAACGTGCCTTTTGCTCCAGCTCACAGCCTTCATTCGGGCCGGATTTGCAAGACTCCTTAGTAATCAGATACGGCAGGTAGCTCTGACGGCTCGGGACAGACGGACAACGCTGGCGGGCAGGACAGTCAGCGCATCAGCCGCTGGGCAGGCAGACAGTTCAGACAGCGCTGGGCAGGGCAGACAGTTCAGACAGCGCTGGGCCAGGCCATGACAGTCAGACCAGCGCTGGGCAGGCAGACAGTTCAGACTCTGGCTGCACTGGAGAGGAGGAAGGCTCTGACAGCGCTGGACAGGTGGGAGCAACTGGAGAGAGAAGACGGAGAGACAGCCTGGTGCGGGGGGCTGCCACCGGAGGACTGGTACATGGAGGTGGCACCGGAAAAACCGGACCGTGAAGGAGGACACGCGCTCTTGAGCACCGAGCCTGCCCAACCTTACCAGGTTGAATGGTCCCTGTAGCCCTGCCAGTGCTTCGAGGTGGAATAGCCCGCACTGGGCTATGCTGGCGAACCGGGGACACCATTTGTAAGGCTGGTGCCATGTACGCCGGCCCGAGGAGACGCACTGGAGGCCAGATGCGTTGGGCCGGCTTCATGACATCCGGCTCGATGCCCAACCTAGCCCTACCAGTGCGGCGAGGTGGAATAGCCCGCACTGGGCTAAGCACTCGTACTGGGGACACCGTGCGCTCCACCGCATAACACGGTGTCTGACCAGTACGACGCCCTCTCACTCCACGGTAAGCACGTGGAGTTGACTCAGGTCAGGTCTCCTACCCGGCTTTGCCACAATCCGCGTGTGCCCCCCCCCCCCAAGAAATTTTTGGGTCTGACTCTCGGGCTCCCAACCTCGTCGCCGCGCTGCCTCTTCATACCAGCGCCTCTCTGCCTTCGCTGCCTCCAACTCCGCCTTGGGACGGCGATATTCCCCTGGCTGAGCCCAGGGTACCTTGCCGTCCAGGATCTCCTCCCAAGTCCACGAGTCCTGTGTCTTCGGTCTCTGCTGCTGCTGCTGTCTATTCCCACTCTGCTTGATCCTTTTTTGGTGGGTGTTTCTGTAACGGTAGTCAAATTCCTCCTCCTCGGACGAGGAGAAGCGAGAAGGATCGGACCAATACGCGGAGTGGTTAGTGCTCATGATGATTTAATAAAACGAAACTGAACACTGAAAATACAAAAACAAATAAACGAAGAGCAGAATACCGATACAGTACCGTGTGATGAAAAACACAAACACGGAAACAAACACCCACAAAACACACGTGAAACCCAGGTTGCCTAAGTATGATTCTCAATCAGGGACAACGATTGACAGCTGCCTCTGATTGAGAATCATACCAGGCCGAACACAAAAATCCCAACATAGAAAATCACACATAGACAAACCCACCCAACTCACGCCCTGACCAACTAAATAAATACAAGACAAAAGAAAACAGGTCAGGAACGTGACAGATAACTGGTCCACCCACGTAACATTCCGCCCGTAGATGGCACCAAAGCATATGTAACAGTATAACTTTATGGTGTCCCCTCGCTCCGACCCGGGCGCGAACCAGGGACCCTCTGCACACATCAACAACGCTCGCCCACGAAGCATCGTTACCCATCGCTCCACAAAGGCCNTACCCATCGCTCCACAAAGGCCGCGGCCCTTGCAGAGCAAGGGGCAACACTACTTCTAGGTTTCAGAGCAAGTGACGTAACTGATTGAAATGCTACTAGCGTGTACCCGCTAACTAGCCATTTCACATCCATTACACATAAACCTAGATAATCCTGTCAAGCTGCATTGTTTATGATAACCCATTATATCTACAACCTCACTTCACTCATGCAACGGTCTCTGCATTAATATAGCTGATTACACGCACGCACCATTCAATCTGATTGCCCGCACAAACTACCTCACTTTCTTGCTTACATTACCTTTAAACGTTGCTAGTTTACGCTGCGGGATTTAGAGGTAATGTGTGGTTTAGTACGGTACCCTGTGTCACCATTTCAATACTCCAGACCAGCACAAGGGGGAGTTAGAGCACTAATTATGCTTTTGGGTCCTACTGTGTCTCTAACTGACAATGAATGGGCGACATAAACCTAAATAGAAACTGATAATTGTGCACGACTTCAGAATTACCTACTAAAACTGTTGTTACACTTATGTGTTTATTATTTTATTTAGTTAGGATTATTTTGCACTTACTGTAGTACTGTGTGCCACTCCCGACCGGTCACGTTGTACAGTGTTTGTGTATCGCAACGGTCTAAGACACTGCATAGCTGTGCAAGCTGTGTTGCTACAAATGCTAGTACCCGTGGCGGCCTCAACTGGAAGAACCATGAGATGACTGTAGGTTGTTGGGTTTTCTCCCTATAAAAACAGAAATAAATAATCCTAAATAACAATCTGGCTTTATTTAGAAAATAGTAACAATGTCTCACCCCATGTTCCAGAATGGCCTTTTTTCTCGCTCATTTTACGTTATTTGAAAATGAAATGATCTCCAAAATATTGTTATTTTTTAAACAAAGCGATTATTATTATTATTATTAAAGCCCGTTGGATATTCTCACAGATATATTATTAACCCTGTTATTAGAAGGACAATATATATTGACATTGGCTAGCAAGTGGGATTGCCTTGCAGTTCTCCAGCTGTATCCACTGAAACGCGCAAGGTTCAAGGCACGAGGGCCGGGGGCACAACTATTTTAGCACCGTTTTGTGCTGCTCTGAGACAAGCATGGGGACTGGTCTTGATAAATCAATGCGATTTTTATTTTCACTGATTTTCCATTTGGGTATTAGTTATACTAGAATTTGAAAATTAGGGTGTAGCAATGGTATGCTCTTACTGTAAACTTTATTTAACTAACTCTCGAGCCATGGAAGCCTGACGAGCCAGCTGAGGCACCCCCGGTTCCTTCGGCAGTGGCACTTAGACCCGACGTCACCAATTCCAACAAAAAAATTAAAAACTCTGATGCTTCCATTATAGGTGTCTGTATTCTGTGAGGACAGACCCTGGGAGATGAGAAGTAAGTACAGGGAGTGAATATTAAAAAATAACGGATAGGAAACAAAACAAGGCCAGGGCTGGACAAGGGGAACAAAACGACATTAATGCAGACACGAGAAAGACACTGATGAAGTGACAGATATAGGGGAGGCAATCAACAAGGTAATAGAGTCTAGGTGAGTCCCATCAAGCGCTGATGCACGTAACGATGGTGACGTGTGCATAATGATGGGCCGCCTGACACCCTCGAGCGCCAGAGGGGGAGCGGGAGCAGGCGTGACACTATAGATACTCACTGCTACTACTATAGGACGAAAGGTTTATAAAGCCTCATTAATAGGGATACCACTAGCAGGACAACTTCCAGTGAAACTTGAGGGAGCGCAATTCAAATAAATAATAATACAAATTATGGATTTTAAACATTTAGGTACATGCAAGTGTCTTAAATTGTCTGAAAGCTTAAATTATTGTTAATCTAACAGCACAGTCCGATTTACAGTAGCTGTTACAGCAAAAACATGCCATGCGATTGTTTGAGGATGGCACCCCAAATCAAAATATTTTTTCCACCAGCACAGGTTTCATACATACACAAATAAAGATTACTTACTTTTTGAAAATCTTCCTCTAATCATGTCATCCAAAGGGTCCCACCTACAACATGCATAGTCGTTTTGTTAGATAAAATCCTTCTTTATATCCCAAAAAGTCTGTTAAGTTGGCACCATCGATTTGAGTAATCCACTCGTTCAACATGCAGGGAAAGGAATCTGAAAATCTACCCCTAAACTTTGTTTCTACAATTCAACATATGTTTCTATTTACTCCTCAGATACCCTAAAATGTAATCAAACTATAATATTTCCTACGGAAAGAAGTATGTTCAAAAGGAAATCAATTTTAGCAATCACATGGCATGCTTTCGCTGTAAAGCCTATTGTAAATCGGACAACACAGTTAGATTAATTGACAAGATTTTTTGTTTTTAACCGATATAAGATATGTACCTAGATGTTTAATATCCATAATTATAATGATTTTTATTTGAATTGCGCACCCTCCAATTTCACCAGAAGTTGTCGACAGGTGTCCCTATCCCAGAGAGTTAAGGGAAATTCAGCGAAACATTCAGAACACTCATTGTTAACTTCTCTAGGATAGATGGCAGCATTTTCACGTTTGGATGAAAAGCATACCCAAATTCAACTGCCAGCTACTCATCCCCAGAAGATAAGATATGCATATTGTTAGTTACGGGATGTGAATTTGATTGTTATTTAACACTCGTGAAGTGTTTCTAAAACTGTTTAGATCATTTGTCTTTGAGTACTTTTCGCCCTTTTTAGCAGTGGCAAAGATACTCCTTCATTTGAGGAACAAATCCATTCTAGGAGTCCTTTTTTTTTTTAGGCACCGCTCTGTTCAATGAGTTTTCTGGTGTAGACTACAGATGCTCTAACTGATTACTTGCTTGCAGTCCTCACCGCTTCCACCTGGGGATGTCAACGGATCTTTAGAAATTAGTTGAGCGTTTTTCGCTTTTGTAATGAAGCAAGTACTCGCCATTTGAATCAGGTGTCACTTGAATGTTTCCGATTATGATAGAAGTCCGCCCCTGTAACCATGTAAAGCATGCTTCAGAGTTGTTTGTTTATTCCTTATTGAACGACAGATCATCCCGTCTTCAATTTGATGCGATTTTTCTGTTAACTTTAACACATACGTATCATAGAGCCTGTATTACAAAAGTTTAGTTTGAAATGTTCATTCGGCCAAAGTGTACAGTGTAACTTTTGAGATATTCTTGTGTAGTCAGTGTTTCCGACGACGGTTTGGGAACCGGGTTGGTTTTTTTGCTGAATCCAAATCTCGCCAAATAAAATTAGACTTATCTGATTGATCACACTTGCCTTCAAAAAAAAATAACGGGAACACTAAAATACACACATCTCTCTAGATACCTGCTTATATACTGCTATAGTGAATATTCTACTTAAATACATTTTTTCCCCGGTTACATAATTGTCTTGATATGTGCCTTGTACCTACAAAACACACCCCATAATGGATTCGAAATGAAATCAAATGTTATTCAACCGCGATGGAGTTCATGTGATTTGAGGAGCGACACTCAAGAAATTAAACGTTCGGAAAACCACACCCTACAGGGGGACCAATACTGTATGGGTTAAGATCTCCAATGTCAATTAATGAGGATCTTTGCAGTATTGTCTGTGGCCTCCAGCATGTGCCTGTATGTACCTGCGGCCGGTACAACCATGGGCACTGCTGCCTTCGGCGATGTGTTGTGGTATGGCTTCTCGTGCTGTAATGTGAATCTTCCTCCCAGGCCTGACTAAATCAATCCCCAGGCTCAGTCTTGACTCCTTTGTCGCAGACGTGTGCATCTTCGTGGAATAGAGCCGATGACATTATGTCTCCAGATGTGCTCCATATTGGAGTTCAGGTCCTGGGACGGCGGCTGCCAGTCCATGAGGCATTCAATGCCTGTCCTCTTCAGGAAGCTGCTGTGACGAGCACTTCCAGGCCCACATGATTCTAGCACCTTGGTTTGACATTAGGAGCAACCCGTGGGCACACCCACCAGCGATCGGTCTCACAAGGGCGTTCTAGTATTCATCTCGCGTATGGGGTCCTAATGGCAGTCAGGTAGCCCTTTCTTGGCTTGGTTTGCCTCCTAACGGCCTCCTCCACGTCTCCTGATGTACTGGCTGTCTCCTGTGGTAGCGCCTCCATGCTCTGGACACTACGCTGACAGAACAGCACAGAAACCTTCTTGCCACAGCTCGCATTGATGTGCCATCCTGGATGAGCTGCACTTACCTGAGCCACTTGTGTTGGTTGTAGACTCCGTCTCATGCTACCACTAGAGTGAAAACACCGCCAGCATTCAAAAGTGACCAAAACATCAGCCAGGAAGCATAGGAACTGAGAAGTGGCTGTTGGTCACCACCTGGCAGAACCACTCCTTTATTGGGAGTGTCTTGCTAATTACCTTCAATTTCCACCTTTTGTCTATTCCACTTTGCACAACAGCATGTGAAATGTGATTTCAATCAGTGTTGCTTCCTAAGTGACAGTTTGATTTCACAGAGTGATACTTGGACGTTACTATTGTGTTGTTTAAGTGTTCCCTTTATTTTTTTGAGCAGTGTATATTGACCGAATTAATCAAACAAAAGGACCATTTGTGATGTTTATGGGACATGTTGGAGTGCCAACAACAGAAGCTCGTCAAAGGTAGGGCATGAATTATATTTTTATTTCTACGTTTTGTGTCGCGCCTGCAGGGTTGAACTATGCCTATCTCTCTTTGTTTACAATGGTGCTAACTCAGATAATAGCATCGTTTGCTTTCGCCGAAAAGCCTATTTGAATTCTGACATGTTGGCTGGATTCACAACCAGTTTAGCTTTAATTTGGTATCTTTCATGTGTGATTTAATGAAAGTTAGATTTTTATAGTATTTTATTTGAATTTGACACGCTGCATTTTCTCTGGCTTTTGGCCAAGTGAGAGTAGCGTCCCGCCTAAACTCCGATTTTTGGATATAAATATGACCTTTACTGAACAAAACATACATGTATTGTGTAACATGAAGTCCTATGAGTGTCATCTGATGAAGATCATCAAAGGTTAATGACTTCAACTCTATTTCTGCTTTTTGTTACTCCTCTCTTTGTCTGGAAAAATGGCTGTGTTTTTCTGTGGCTATGTACTGACCTAACATAATCGCAAGGTGTGCTTTCACCATAAATCCTTTTTGAAATCAGACATGTTGGCTGGATTCACAACCAGTGTCGCTTTAATTTGGTGTCTTTCATGTGTGATTTCATGAAAGTTTGATTTTTATAGTATTTTATTTGAATTTGGCGCGCTGCATTTTTATTGGCTTTTGGCCAAGTGGGACGTTAGCGTCCCACATATCCCAGAGAAGTTAAAGTTACAATGTTTCCGTTTTAGCGTCTTTAATGATATCACCAAACAACAACTGGTCTGACATGATTATTGTTTGGATTCCCACCAACCATTTCCCACATTATTTACTTCAGAAATATTGTTTCAATGTCCAACCTTTTGATGTTACAGTACTGCAAAATATTTCTCTGTTGTAGCAAAGGGATTTTTAACTTCCATTTCTGCAGAGTGGGAGAGAGAGTTCCTGCAAGGTATTTACGAACGTCATAAAACTGTCCAACTTCCCCCCCCCACCCCCCTCCTCTCTGGTGGGAGAGAGAGGGGGGTTTCTCTGGTCCTCATCCAGGAGGGAAAGTCATGACACCTGCTAGGTTTACGTCTAATAACATTAACCTCTCTGGGATATGTGGGATGGTAACGTCCCACCTGTCCAACATCCAGTGAAAATGCAGAGCACCAATTTCAAATAAATAACTATAAAAATTAAACTTTCAAGAAATGACACATTCAATATACCAAATTAAAGCTACACTTGTTGTGAATCCAGCCAAAGTGTCAGATTTCAAAAATGCTTCATGCCAAAAGAAAACAATGCTATTATCTGAGGATAGCACGGCAGCTAACAATCACAGACCATCATATTTCAACCCTCCCGGCACGACACAAATGCAGAAATAGACCGCTGCGCCACTCGGGAATAAGGCTGTAACGTAACACAATGTGGAAAAACTCAAGGGATCTGAATACTTTCCGAAGGCACTGTATATCCGAAAAAATTATGCTGATTCATGATTTTGACTGGCTGAAAAAAGCTGGCTGCCTGTCTGTCCGACAAGTTCATTACTATGCAACAGCTGGAGATCGAATTTGAATATTGAAGCAATGTTATAAATTTTGGAGAGACAAACAGCAAGGTTTATACAAATCTCCGCTGTTGAAAACTAAATGTTAGTCTAAAAGAAATGTGACTTAATGTCTAGATGCTTTTTATAGTGGAGATCAAATTTGGCTAGGCTAACGGGACAGTGGATTGTGCAGTCAGATGGAACAGAGTAAATAGGCATTTTAACGTCATAGATTTAGCCTGTGGTAACTTGTGGAATAGACACCAGCTGGAATGCGGTTTTAACCAATCAGCATTCAGGATTAGACCCACCCATTGTATGAATGCGCTTATGTCTGTCACGACTTCCACCGAAGTCTGCTCCTCTCCTTGTTCGGGCGGCGTTCGGCGGTCGACGTCACCGGCTTTCTAGCCATTGCCGCTCCATTTTTCATGTATCCATTTGTTTTGTCTTGTTCCCTGCACACCTGGTTTTCATCCCCCAATCAATCTACACGTATTTATTCCTTTGTTCCCCATCATGTCTTTGTGTAGGATTGTTTGTGTTACGTGTATTTTGTCTATTGGTGTTTTTGTTACGCGCCAGACAATTGTCTATGTTCCGTGTAATGGGCACGTTGTTCGTGCTTTTGATATTTTACCGGAATAAAGTGTGCGCCTGTTCACTTCACTCTGCTCTCCTGCACCTGACTTTGCCTCCAGTACACATCAAGTGACAATGTCAGTCATCAGTAACAAAGCGGGTGTCTTTTCCTGATCCTAAAATCTGCTCCTGCCTTCATCCAAGTCATCAGCAATGTGTTCACAATTACAATGATCATTTAATATGGCCAATTTCAGAAAATGTTATAAAACATAAACATACTATTAAACGTAAACACATCGATTAGAAGTAGAATATGGTGTTATGACCATGTCATAACTTCTAATGATGCTAGGTGTCAAATAGCACAATTGGCCCAGCGTCGTCCGGGTTTGGCCGGGGTATTCCGTCATTGTAAATAGGAATTTGTTCTTAACTGACTTGCCTAGTTATATAAAAGGTAAAAATAATTCAAATAAAATTAAACAAATAAAGTGTAACCCAAATATCACTATCATGAGCTTATGATCTCTTCCTGGGGTGTAACGTTGAATGTGTGTGTGTGGTGTTCCTGTGCCTGTGTGTGCGTGTGTCAAAGTATGAGAGCAAATTTTGTTTCTGTAATTAGCACTCTATGTGGCTCTTGTCCTCACTGGAAAAAATTGCCAACAACATCTTAAAAAGCGGGGCACAGCTCCGAGACACTTGAGCGCAGGTGTCTTTACTACGATTTTCATTCTGCATTATTCAACGGGCTCTTCCACCTTTAAAATAAGTCCTATCCCATCCATTATTAAGGTGCTTTTTTACTCTGGCAGGAGGTACTTTCAATTATTCAAAGGCAATATAGAGCATGGCAAGGGGTGAACAGGACTTTTGTTCGCACTGAACGGCAGCAAGGTACGCCTGTGGGGTGGGGTGGCGGTGGGTGGATAGAGGATTGATGACACAGGTCTAGTGTTTGGGTGAGAGAATGTGTCACCTGGGGAATAAAGCTGCAAGAGAGAGAAACGGAGAGGGCGGTAAAAGCCTCTGGAATGGCTGGGAAGTTTTTTAGTCTCTCCTCGCCACACTGTCACAATCGGTCAACGTACCATGCCACTGACCGCTGGTTGAGTCACAAAGGTGTGACCACGGTATGGTTGAAGGGATTGCATTGTTTACCCTTGTGTGCCATGGAGCAATCTGCCAACAAGGATTCAAATTCCATCATAACATTTCCATTAGCATGATCTTGTTAAAAGATGGTGTTATCCAAAGCAACTAACACTTCCAGGGAGATTGTCATCCCAGTTTTACAACATGCCTGTTGTATGCCCCCTAGTTATCCACTTGAACAATGAAAATTGAGAATATTTATTTTACAGATAATATCAAGTATATAAAAGTTGACCATCAGTGCCTAAAATAATGTGTTACATGATGCTTCTGCTCCCAACACAGGTCAAGTACTCTGTGATCCAAGTTCAGTACTTTTCTCCAATATGCATATAGGCATGAGTTCAGTTCATTGACTCATTCAAGCCTACATTGAAGACTGTTAGCTATATATTCACATTTACGGAGATTATGGGCTTGGTATCAATCCACCTAATACGAAACCAACTTTTCTGATCATTACGTTCTTATATTAAGCATAATTTTGCAATGTTATCTTTAAATTACTAATTTAATTGATGTTCCATCCCTTCAATTTATAATGTAATATATGGGAAATTAAGAATTTAACTGTCCATAGCCATGAACGTGATCAAGATGTACATAATAAATGCATTTATTACGTCTCATTAAATGTAATAAAATTGCATTAGATCGTCGTCTATTTCAGTCTAGCCCCGAATGATTATATATCAGAACTGACGATCAAATTCTAATACCTTGGGTTGATGAAGCACTAATAAAATGCAACGACCAGCATATCTCAAGGCTTATACATCTTTACACTTTCTTAAAAAAACAATGTATGAGAGCAGATCGTCACAGATAGAAACTCCTGAGTTAATTGTCCGAGGCCGAGTTCATACACTAACTGGTATACTGAGTTCATACACTAACTAGTACACTGAGCAGTCATCATTATGGTAAGGAATGCTTCTTAAGACAGTGATCAGCCTTACAGTAGGTAAATCCCAAGAGTTTAACACTTTCATTAGAAATGCTGTAGCTCCCCCTATTGGTATGGACAAGGTGAGCGTATTAGAGGATGAAATCAAAGTTCAACAGCTCTTCATACTCTGCTCTGTAATGTGTAGCCAGCCAGGAAACAACAAAGCCAGAATACATTTGTGCTATATCGAATGGTATCACTGTCAATGATCTCTGACTGCGGTTTGCCTTAATGGCCCAAGGTGCATCCCTATTTCCTTTTTTGTTCATTACATTTGGCTAGGGCCTATAGGGTTCTGGTTAAAGCTTAAAGCTTGATGCTCAGGTCAACAGTTTGTGAGCTTTAGAGTAGCGTGTTGTCTTTGGGACTACTTTCTTGTCCTTTGTATTTGTATTGATTATGGATCCCCATTAGCTGCTGCCAAAGCAGTCCTCGGGTCCAGCAAAATTAAGGCATACACTTTTAAAACACTACAATACATTCACAGATTTCACAACACACTGTGTGCCCTCAGGCCCCTACTCCACCACTACCACATATCTACAGTACTAAATCCATGTGCATGTATGGTGCGTATGTTATCGTGTGTATGTGTGCCAATGTTTGTGTTTCTTCACAGTCCCCGCTGTTCCATAGGTTTGTTTTTAATCTGTTTTTTAAATGTAATTTTACTGCTTGTGTCAGTTACTTGATGTGGAATAGAGTTCCATGTAGTCATGGCTCTATGTAGTACTGTGTGCCTCCCATAGTCTGTTCTGGACTTGGGGACTGTGAATAGACCTCTTGTGGCATGTATTGTGGGGTATGCATGGGTGTCTGAGCTGTGTGCCTGTAGTGTAGACAGACAGATCGGTGCATTCAACATGTCAATACCTCTCATAAATAAAAGCACTGGTGAAGGCAATCTCTCCTCCACTTTCAGCAGGAGAGATTGACATGTATATTATAAATATTAGCTCTCTGTGTACATCCAAGGACCAGCTGTGCTGCCCTGTTCTGAGCCATTTGCAATTTTCCTAAGTTTTTTTTTGTGGCACCTGACTACACGACTTAACAGTAGTCAAGGTGAGACAAAACTAGGGCCTGTAGGACCTGCCTTGATGATAGTGTTTTTAAGAAGGCAGAGCATCGCTTTATTATAGAAAGACTTCTCCCCATCTTAGCTACTACTGCATCAATATGTTTTGACCATTGACAGTTTACTAGTGTTACTCCAAGCAGTTTAGTCATCTCAACTTGCTCAATTTCCACACTTATTCCTTGCCAATCACTCTGAAACTAACTGCAGCGTTTTGTTGAGTGTTGCAGTCATTTCAGTCGCTGTAGTAGCTGACGTGTACAGTGTTGAGTCATCCGAATACATAGAAACTCTGGCTTTACTCAGTCATTGGCTTGTCGTTAGTAAAAATTGAAAAAAGCAAGGGGCCTAAACAGCTACCCATGGGAAATCCTGATTCTAACTGGATTATATTTGATAGGCTTCCATTAAAGAACACCCTCTGTGTTCTGTTAGACAAGTAACTCTTTATCCACATTATAACAGGGGGTGTAAAGCTATAACACATACGTTTTGTCCAGCAGCAGACTATGATCAATAATGTCAAAAGCTGCACTGAAGTCAAACAAGACAGCCCCCACAATAATTTGATCATCAATTTCTCTCAGCCAATCATCATTCATTTGTGTAAGTGCTGTGCTTGTTGAGTGGCCTTCCCTATAAGCAAGCTGAAATTCTGTTGGCAATTTGTGTACTGTAAAATAGCATTGCATCTGGTCAAACACAATTTTTTCCAGAAGATTACTAAAGGTTGATTAACAGGCTGATTGGTCGGCTATTTGAGCCAGTAAAGGGGGCTTTACTATTCTCGGGTAGCGGAACGAGCACTCTAGTAGGCTTAAATTGAAGATGTGGCAAATAGGAGTAGCAATATCATCTGCTATTATCCTCAGTAATTTTCCATCTAGATTGTCAGACCCAGTGGCTTGTCATTGTTGACAGACAACAATCATTTTTCCTCTCTTCCACACTGTCTTTACGGAATTCAAAAGTACAATTCTTGTCTTTCATAATTTGGTCCGATATACTTGGATGTGTAGTGTCAGGGTTTGTTGCTGGCATGTCATCCCTAAGTTTGCTTATCTTGCCAATAAAAAAGTAATTAAAGTAGTTTGCAATATCAGTGGGCTTTGTGATGAATGAGTCATCTGATTCAATGAATGATGGAGCCGAGGTGGCATTTTTTCAATTTTTTTAAATTTAAGGTGCCCCAAAGCTTTTTACTATCAGTCTTTATAAAAGGTATATTTGTTTCATAGTGTAGTTTATTTTTATTTAGCTTAGTCACATGATTTCTTAATTTACAGTACGTTTGCCAATCAGTTGGGCTGCCAGACTTAATTGCCATACCTTTTGCCTAATCCCTCTCAACCATACACTTTTTCAATTCCTCATCAATCCAAGGGGATTTAACTGTTTTTACAGTAATTTTCTTAATGGGTGCATGCTTATTAGTAACTGGAATAAGTAGTTTCAGAAATGTGTCAAGTGCAGCATCTGGTTGCTCCACATTACACACCACAGACCAGAAAATATTATTTGCATCATCAACATATGAATCACTACAAAACTTCTTGTATGACCTCTTATATACTATATTAGGCCCAGTCTTTGGAACTTTGGTTTTCCTAGATATGGCTATTATATTGTGATCACTGCATCCTATGCATTTGGATACTGCTTTAAAGCAAATATCTGCAGCTTTAATACAAATGTGATCAATATATGTTGATGATTTAATTCCTGTGCTGTTTGTAACTACCCTGGTATGTTGACTGACAACCTGATCCAGGTTGCAGGCACTGGTTACAGTTTGAAGTTTTTTCTGAGAGGGCAGCTTGATGATAGCCAGTCAATATTTAAATAACCTAGAAAATATACTTCTCTGTTGATATCACATAAATTATCAAGCATTTCACACATATTATCCAGATACTGACTGTTAGGACTTGGTGGTCTATAGCAGCTTCCCACAAGAATGGGCTTTAGGTGAGGCAGATGAACCTGTAGCCTTTGGCAGGGCCAGCCACACAGTAGTGTTGGAACATCAACTATACGGTATATCCACCCTTCCCATCTCCTTTCCTCTCTTTTTCTCGCTATACAGGAATAACATACAGAGACTTGAGATCTAAATGTACCTATGTCTGTCTGTCTGTAATTAGGGGTAATTAAGATGAGGCTCTGGATACGAGGGTTTAGCTTGAGTCTTTGGATCTCGTTTGGATGTAGGAATGAGATAGGGCTATTTTTCAATTTTTTAGTTTTTTGTTAAATTCAGATCAAGTGAGTTGACACAATCTGGCTTTGCTTCTGGCTCACTGAATAGGTTTCATTATTCGAGCCGAGGGGCTGTATCCGGTTCCACCGTAGCACACACTACTGCCTCAATGGCTGCATCCTGAATTGAGGCGTCTTTGTCTGCGTGTGTGCACTTTTTTAAATGCATATCACAGATAGCTTAATTGAGCAAATACTGCTTGAATCAAATGTAATCAGATAATTTCAAAAGGTGAGATGGATTTTCAAAGCAAACATATGGTGCAATATAGACACACTCACTTTCTCTAAGTTTATCAAGATAGGTGGATGAAGATGTACAGAAAAAAGGAGAGGTAATAAAAAAAAGAGATAAGGAGCAAGATAAATGTTCAGGGAGGAGAGGAGAACTTGAGTCTGAACACAATAGGAAGAGGAAACATATACAGTGGGGTCCGGAATATTGGATCCCTTGATAAAGATGAGCAAGAAAGACTGTATAAAATAAATAATACAAATAGTGCATTTTTTTATTATATTATTTTATACTAATACAATTGCTCAGAGAAAGAGTAATAAATAAAATATTTGGCTTCAAAATTATTGGATCCCCTGTTTTCAATACTCCAGCACCCTCCTCCACTTGCAAGGACATTGACATTGAGTTTTTCAAAAATGTTTAATGAGATTAGAGAACACTTTGGGAGGGTTGGGAGGGATCTTAGACCCGGGCTCTCCAGCCCTGTTCCTGGAGAGCTACCCTCCTGTAGATTTTCACTCTATCCGCAGTTGTTTCCAACCTGAGCCCTCTTCAATTCAAACCACCGGTTTTCAATGGGGTTCAAGTCCGGAGATTGAGATGGCCTTTGCAAAATGTTGATTTTGTGGTCAATTATCAATTTCTTTGTGGGTTTTGATGTGTGCTTGGGGTTATTGTACTCCTGTAAGAGCCACCTGTGGCCAAGTTTCTGCCTCCTGGCAGAGGCAACAAGGTTTTTGGCTAAAACATCCTGGTACTTGGTAAAGTTCATGATGCCGTTGACCTTAACAAGAGCCCTAGGACCAGTGGAAGTTAAATAGGCCTATTACATCAAAGATCCACCACCATATGTTACAGTAGGGATGAGATATTGACGGCATATGCATTGTTCTTTAGAAGGTCAAACCCAACATTGGTGTGCCAAAGAGCTCTATTTCACATAATCTGACCATGGTACCGCCTGGAGTTTGCTAAACGGCATTGACACTTGGATTGGAACCGGAGCAATGGTCATTTGACATAGAAATAGAGCTCTTTGTGTCACGCCCTGACCATAGAGAGCCCTCTGGTCCAATTATTCATACAACGGTCGTGACACTTTGGCCACAAATCAGCCAAAAAACCTGGTTGCAAGTGGATCTTCCAGCAAGACAATAACCCCAAGCAAACATCAAAATCCACAAAGAAATGGTTAAAGGACCCCTCCAGAGGAAGTTGCCGGCACTATTTCGATATACCAAATGCATTGCCTATCAATAAACATCATATAATGTTTACATATATTTTTTTAAACTGTATGTTCCTTATACTTAGTATTATTAAACTTCATCCAGATATGACACCTTTGATGTGTATGGAGTATTACATTACTAGTTAGCTTGTAATCTCCAAACAATAACACCAGTGTTCCTGGAACATAATGTGTATACTGTAATATAGGTTATAGCCAAGAGAGGAGGATGTCGTGGCTTGTTAGACCACAGACATGGTTCTAATTTCCGTGGTGCTCATAAGGACCCCCATAACAATTGAATTGTCAATTTGGCCGCACTCAAACATTTTGTAAAATGTTTTCTAACCCTCAGTGGTCAATGTGTGATAGGACCCTGAGTGCAGGATTAGACTATAATGAACATGTGGGATTTCTGTACATTGTAATCATTTATTTTCCATTCTATTGTTTGCTCAGCATGTAATAATAGTTGGTTATCAGAACAGGCATTGCATGATAAACAGAACAAAACATGGACCCATTCTGTGATTTTATTTATCCACATCCTCACTTGTCAAAATTACAATATTGCTGTTTGCTCAACCCCTGTCCTTGGTCTACATCACACAGCCCTGGAGTCCTCAGTTCTGTAAGACACATGAAAAACATAGGTAGGTTGTTGAATTGTCATTATGTCTGTTATGGATCCGGTCCATACATTACCGTTTCGCTGTTCACAGTTTAGCCCAGAGAACTGTGAATCAGACAGGGATTCTCTCTCTGTAGACAGTCAAGACAGTGATGTCGAGTTGTTACTCACCTTGTGTACAACAACGACCGGGTAAACCACCTTTGATTGTCCAGACCTGTTCTACTCTACTGTACTTCAACTACAGTGGCTTGCGAAAGTATTCACTCCCTTTGGCATTTTTCCGAATTTGTTGCCAACCTGGAATTAAAATAGATTTTTGATTTACACAACATGCCTACCACTTTGAAAATGCAAAATATGTTTTATTGTGAAACAAACAAGAAATAAGACAAAAAAAGTGAACACTTGTGCATGCATAACTATTCACCCCACAAAATCGATACTTTGTAGAGCCATCTTTTGCAGCAATTACAGCTGCAAGTCTCTTGGGGTATGTCTCTATAAGCTTGGCACATCTAGCCACTGGGATTTTTACCCATTCTTTATTAAGGCAAAACTGCTCCAGCTCCTTCAAGCTGGACAGGTTCCGCTGGTGTACAGCAATATTAAGTGGTACCACGGATTCTCAATTGGATTGAGGTCTGGGCTTTGACTAGGCCTTTCCAAGATTTAAATGTTTCCCCTTAAACCACTCGAGTGTTGCTTTTGCAGTATGTTTAGGGTCATTGTCCTGCTGGAAGGTGAACCTCCGTCCCAGTCTCAAATCTCTGGAAGACTGAAACTGTAACGACTTTCTTCCTGGGATGAAGGAGAGGAGGACCAAACTGCAGCGCGGCTAGTGTTCAACATGTTAAATAACAAAAAAAGACGATAACGTGAACACTATACAAAAATACAAAATACAAAAATGAAAACCGAGACAGTCCTATCTGGTGCAGAACACAAAGACAGGAAACAATCACCCACAAACAAACAGTTAAAACAGGCAACCTTAATATGGTTCCCAATCAGAGACAATGACAAACACCTGCCTCTGAGAACCATATTAGGCCAAACAACAAACCCAACATAGAAACACAAAACATAGAATGCCCACCCAGCTCACGTCCTGACCAACTAAGCAAAGACTAAACAAAGGAAATAAGGTCAGGAACGTGACAGAAACAGGTTTCCCTCAAGAATTTCCCTGTATTTAGCGCCATCCATCATTCCTTCAATTCTGAACAGTTTCCCAGTCCCTGATGATGAAAAACATCCCCACGGTATGTTACTGCCACCACCATGCTTCACTGTGGGGATGGTGTTCTTGAGGTGATTAGAGGTGTTGGGCTTGTGCCAGACATAGTAGCGTTTTCCTTGATGGCCAAAAAGCTCAATTTTAGTCTCATCTGACCAGAGTACCTTCTTCCATATGTTTGGGGAGTCTCCCACATACATTTTTGCGAACACCAAACGTGTTTGCTTATTTTTTTCTTTAACAAATAGCTTTTTTTCTGGCCACTCTTCTGTAAAGCACAGCTGTGTGGAGTGTATGGCTTATTGTGGTCCTACGGACAGATACACCAATCTCCGCTGTGGAGCTTTGCAGCACCTTCAGGGTTATCTTTGGTCTCTTTGTTGCCTCTCTGATTAATGTCCTCCTTGACTGGTCAGTGAGATTTGGTGGGCGGTCCTCTCTTGGCAATATTGGTGCGATATTCTTTCCATTTTTTTAATAACGGATTTAACTCCGTGAGATGTTCAAAGTTTGTAATATTTTTTTATAACCCAACCCTGATCTGTACATCTCCACAACTTTGTCTCTGACCTGTTTGGAGAGCTCCTTGGTCTTCATGGTGCCCCTTGCTTGGTGGTGCCCCTGAGTTCATGTGACACTTAGATTGCACACAGGTGAACTAATTATGTGACAACGGAAGGTAATTGGTTGCACCAGATCTTTCTTAGGGGCTTCCTAGCAAAGGGGGTGTATACATATACACGCATCATAAAAAAAAAAACATTTCACTTCACCAATTTTCACTATTTTGTGTTTTTCCATTACATGAAATCCAAATAAAAATCCATTTGAATTACAGGTTGTAATGCAACAAATTAGGAAAAATGCCAAGGGGGATAGATACTTTTGCAAGGCACTGTAGGTGTTGGAGGGATTTTAGGGGGATGGACAATCATGGACATTTAGCCCTTGTGTTGTCTTAAGAGTCAAAAATGACCCGCCACTATGTTTCAAAGCAGAGAAATCACCGTAAATTATATTTTTTCAACTTGAAAATTGCTGACTTTTCCTAGAGTGTCCCCAACATTAGAAAAAGTGAAACATAGTAGCCTGACTGCCATTAGGTACCGAGATGAGATCCTCAGAGCCCTTGTGAGACCATATGCTGACACATGCACATTTGTGGCCTGCTGGAGGTCATTTTGCAGGGCTCTGGCAGTGCTCCTCCTGATCAAAGGCGGAGGTAGCGGTCCTGCTGCTGGGTTGTTRCCCTCCTACGGCCTCCTCCACGTCTCCTGATGTACTGGCCTGTCTCCTGGTAGCGCCTCCATGCTCTGGACACTACGCTGACCAGAGACAGCAAACCTTCCTTGCACAGCTGTCAGCAATCTAGATGTTCGCATCCTGCGATGAGCTGCCACTACCTGAGCCACTTGTGTGGGTTGTAGACTCCGTCTCATGCTACCACTAGAGTGAGAGCACCGCAGCATTCAAAAGTGACCAAACATCAGCCAGGAAGCTAGGAACTGAGAAGTGTCTGTGGTCACCACCTGCAGAATCACTCCTTTATTGGGGTGTCTTGCTAATTGCCTATAATTTCCACCTTTTGTTATTCCATTTGCACAACAGCATGTGAAATTTTATTTCAATCAGTGTTGCTTCCTAAGTGGACAGTTTGATTTCACAGAAGTGTGATTGACTGGGAGTTACATTGTGTTGTTTAAGTGTTCCCTTTATTTTTTGAGCGATGTATATTATCTTTCTCACAATAGCAACAGGTTGTTAGTAAGGAGTCCAAACGTGTTAGCTCTAACTTGTTGGTAGGTAGGTGGTTCCAAATGAACTAAAGCCAGCCTTATACAGTGGGGCAAAAAAGTATTTAGTCAGCCACCAATTGTGCAAGTTCTCCCACTTAAAAGAGTGAGAGAGGCCTGTAATTTTCATCATAGGTCTATTACAAATAACAATCACATGACAAATTATAAAAAAATCCAGAAAATCACATGTAGGATTTTTTATGAATTATTTGCAAATTATGGTGGAAAATAAGTATTTGGTCACCTACAAACAAGCAAGATTTCTGTCTCTCACAGACCTGTAACTTCTTCTTTAAGAGGCTCATCTGTCCTCCACTCGTTACCTGTATTAATGGCACCTGTTTGAACTTGTTATCAGTATAAAAGACACCTGTCCACAACCTCAAACAGTCACACTCCAAATTAAACTGGTGTGAGTCATAGTCCTGTTTTTGGATTCTTTAGTATGGTACAGCTGGGCTCTAGGTACGTAACAAAGGGTAGATTCAGTTACATTTAGGCAGGCGTAGACACCATAATAACTGTCCCTTGATGTTTCAAAGAATGGCAAACACCTGCAAATTTCAAAAAAAATTCAAAAGAATGGGATAGCTGGTGTTACAGATTGTGGGATAACATTTGGGGGATTTACATTTCTTTCAAACATTTTAACTGAATCTTGTTTCACAATGAGGCTTAAATTAGTAATCACATGATCTCTGTTATGCCCATTTGTGTTTACTTTTACTGCCTCAGAAACCCGGATCCGGGAGCACCCCCCACCCCACACACTGATTAGCATAGCTAGCATAGCTTCAGAAGTAGATAGTAGCATCTAAATATCATTAAATCACAAGTCCAAGACACCAGATGAAAGATACAGATCTTTGTGAATAAAGCCACCATTTCAGATTTTTAAAATGTTTTACAGGGAGAACAAAATATGTAAATCTATTAGCTAAACACGTTAGCAAAATACACCACTATTCTAACTCCATCAGTTTCTTACTCCTTCAGGTGCTATCACCAATTCGGCTCAACTAAGATATTGATATCCACTAACCAAGAAAAAACCTCTTCAGAAGACAGTCTGATAACATATTCATGGTATAGGATAGTTTTTGTTTAGAAAAAAAGTGCATATTTCAGGTAGAAATCACAGTTTACAATTGCACCCACCATCACAAATCGACTAGAATTACTAGATAGAGCAACGTGTATGACAATTTACTTCATATAAAACATTTCATAAAAATAGACAAAGCATAGCAATGGAAAGACCAGTTCTTGTGATTTCAGACCATATTTCAGATTTTCTAAGCGTTTTTCAGCGAAAACACAATAAATCGATAAGTTGCATACCACATGAACAAACGTTACCAGAGCATCGATTCCAGCCAAAGAGCGCTATAACGTAATCACCGCCAAAATTATATTAATTTTTTCACTAACCTTCTCAGAATTCTTCCGATGACACTCCTGTAACATCATTTTACAATATACATATACAGTTTGTTCGAAAAGGTGCATATTTAGCCATACAAAACCGGGTTACACATGAAAATACTAGGAAATCAAGCCTCAAAAAGTCTGACGTCATCTTTCAGAGTGATCTAGTTTAATTGAAAGCTAATCATTACTTGACTAAAAATACAGGTTGACAGCAATCGAAAGACAAATTAGTTCTTAATGCACCGTGATTTACATTTTTAAAATTATCCTTACTTTTCAATACAGGGTTGGCCAAGTGAGCTATCCAACAAAATGGCGAAATATGCGTTTAAAATATTTCGACAGAAACACGGTTTATCATATTAAATATTGCTTACTTTGAGGTTCTTCCATCATATTCTTGGGCAATGTATCCTTTCTATGTTATAAACGTCTTTTGGTCGATAGATGTCCTCTGTCCTTCGAAATATCCACTAACGATCGAACGGGACTCCAAAACGTGTCCAAAGTTTCAGAGTGCACGACAAATAAATTCCTCAGAATCGCACTAAACGGATATAAATTGATATAAAACGGTTCAAATTCACTACATTATGATGTTTTTAACAACTATAACGACTGAAAACATGACCGGAGAAATATTGCTGGTTAGAAAACGATTTGGAACGAGGCAGGTCCGATGGCCTTCACGCTTGAGGCGCACGTTGAGAAAGGACGGTCTCTGTACATTTTTGTCATTTATAATGGCTGTGAACGTCCCATCGACTTCATTGAAACGTGATGACGTACAGACACCCAGAGGAAGCGTAGGCAGTGTCGGTTTCTTCATAGCATTCACTGTGGCCTATAAAGACGCCCAGATCAGAGGTAAAAATTTCTGAAATCTGAACCCTGTCATGAAAAGTGCTGTAGAAATTGTTCTGTACCACTCAGAGACAAAATTCCAACTTCTATAGAAACTAGAGAGTGTTTTCTATCCAATAATAACAATAATATGCATATTGTACGAGCAAGAATTGACTACTAGGCAGTTTAATTTGGCAATGTCAAAAAAATAAAAGTGCTAACAGCACCCCCTATTGACAAAAGGTTAACTGCAGATTTAAATTAGGGTGTGTCCAGTGGTGTTTTGTGGAGTTCCCTTGCAGTATGATGACTTAATTTTTTTAATCAACAACACTTTATCTGAATTATTAGGCATATACTGTACTTAACTTCTCTGCGCTACGGATCCCTTTTACGGGATCATTTTCCTAAACAACCGCTGAATTGCAGGGCGCAAAATATTACTAAAAATATTTATAATCATGCAATCACAAGTGAAATATACCAAAACACAGCTTAGCTTGTTGTTAATCCACCTATCGTGTCAGACTTTGAAAATATGCTTTACAGAGATAGAAATCCAAGCTTTTGTGAGTGTATCAATCAATGCTAGAACAGCTAGCCCCAAATTAGCATGGTCACGAAAGTCAGAAAAGCAATAAAATTAATCGCTTACCTTTGATAATCTTTGGATGTTTGCACTCATGAGACTCCCAGTTACACAACAAATGTTATTTTTGTTCGATAAATATTACTTTTATAACAAAAAAAACGCCATTTGGGTTGCGCGTTATGTTCAGAAAACCAAAGCCTCTTTCCGTTCGACAAAATTCCAAAACGTTTTCGGAGTGGTCGAAGAAACATGTCAAATGTTTTTTAAAATCAATCCTCAGGTTGTTTTTAACAAACATAATCGATAATATTTAAACCGGACCGTAACCTATTCAATAAGAGAGAAATAAAATGGAGAGCTTGTCACGACTTCCGCCGAAGTTGGCTCCCCCGCCTATTCGGGCGGTGCTCGGCGGGCGTCGTCACCGGCCTACTAGCCGCCACCGATCCCTTTTTCGTTGTCTGTTTGTTTTGTCTTATTAGTTGCACCTGTGTCTATTTGTGTGCTTGATTGGCTTCCTTATTTAAAGTACGTTTACCCGCCCTTGTTTTGTGCGGGATAATTCTTGTGTTACGTGTGTGCGTTATTCTAGGTGTGTTCGTGTTATTGACCTGGTACCCTGTGTTTTGGGTGGTCCATTCATTTTCCGCACCCTGTGTTGTGGGCTTGTTTTTTGTGCGTTATTAACTTCTTTGGGCTGCAAGCCCGACGTCCGTACACTTATGACAACAGCCAGGACAAGTGCAGGGCGCGAAATTCAAAAGATATTTTTTAGAAATATTTAACTTTCACACATTAACAAGTCCAATACAGCAAATGAAAGATAAACATCTTGTGAATCCAGCCAACATGTCCGATTTTTAAAATGTTTTACAGGGAAAACACCACGTATATTTATGTTAGCTCACCAACAAATACAAAGGACAGACATTTTTCACAGCACAGGTAGCATGCACAAAACCAACCTAACTAACCAAGAACCAACCAAACTAACCAAGAAACAACTTCATCAGATGACAGTCTTATAACATGTTATACAATAAATCTATGTTTTGTTCGAAAGATTTGCATATTTGAGGTATAAATCAGTGTTACAGTGCAGCTACCATCACAGCTACCGTCACAAATAGCACCGAAGCAGCCAGAGTAATTACAGACACCAACGTGAAATACCTAAATACGAATCATAAAACATTTCTGAAAAATACATGGTGTACAGCAAATGAAAGACAAGCATCTTGTGATTCCAGCCAATATTTCCGATTTCTTAAGTGTTTTACAGCGAAAACACAATATAGCATTATATTAGCTTACCACAATAGCCAGAAACACAAGCCATTTACCAGCAGCAAAAGTTAGCGATCGTAACAAACCAGTGGTTTCCCAGTGAACCTCTGGGTGTTAATCATTAATACTGTGTCTCAGAAGTTTCTTTCCATGACTGATGCAACCCGAAAAAGCATTAAGAGATAGAGTTAATGAGTACCTGAGGTCATCGTGAAAGTCTGGACATGGCCTGCTCTCCCTTATGTAAGGAATCAAGCACTTTACCATGATTACTACAGTATGTACTGTAGGCTATGTTTACTTGTCAGACTTCACAGTAGCCTAATAAAGAAATGCAGGCAGCTTCTATCTTCAAAATGCTTTCAATGCTTTATTATCCAAATGTTTAAAGTGTGTGTGTGGGCGACCTCATGCAACCCCAAAATGTATCACAAAACATATACTGTACAGTACTGTATTTCTTCATCAGCATCTTTATGCTTTCATTAATAAAATAATGATGATAATGATAATGATATTAATAAAAATACTCTTACAATGCAATATTTTACTTAGTTATGGATCCACAACAAATTACTATAGGAATAAATATCACTGAATGACAGAAATATTGGAACAAAGTAGGCTAAAGAAGGTGAACAAATTGTTGCTTATTGGGAAATACTCTTTCAAACACAAACAATCACGTTGCACAGCGCCATTATGGCTATTAGAAGGGCTATTAGCAGGACAATAGACTTTCCTAGAAGGAGGATAGGTGGAGAATTCTATCGTCAAATGTATTTCTTACTTAGGTTGCCTGTATCACAACCCGGCCGTGATTGTTTGCATTTTCAGTTTAATCCACCAGAAAAGACAGAATAAATAATACTTTATTTAACCAGTTCTCATTTACAATTGCGACCTGGCCAAGATAAAGAAAAGCAGTTCGACACATACAACAACACTGAGTTACACATGGAGTAAAACAAACATACAGTCAATAATACAGTAGAAAAATAAGTCTAAATACAATGTGAGCAAATGAGGTGAGATAAGGGAGGTAAAGGCAAAAAAAGGCCATGGTGGCGAAGTAAATACAATATAGCAAGTAAAACAATGGAATGGTAGATTTGCAGTGTAAGAATGTGCAAAGTAGAAAATAGAAATAATGGGGTGCAAAGGAGCAAAATAAAATACAGAAGGGGAAGAGGTAGTTGCTTGGGCTAAATTTTAGATGGGCTATGTACAGGTGCAGTAATCTGTGAGCTGCTCTGACAGCTGGTGCTTAAAGCTAGTGAGGGAGATAAGTGTTTCCAGTTTCAGAGATTTTTGTAGTTCGTTCCAGTCATTGGCAGCAGAGAACCGGAAGGCGAAGCGGCCAAAGGAGGTATTGGTTTTGGGGGAGACCAAAGAGATATACCTGCTGGAGCGCATGCTACAGGTGGGTGCTGCTATGGTGACCAGCGAGCTGAGATAAGGGGGGACTTTACCTAGCAGGGTCTTGTAGATGACCTGGAGCCAGTGGGTTTGGCAACGAGTATAAAGCGAGGGCCAGCCAACGAGAGCGTACAGGTCGCAGTGCTGGGTAGTATATGGGGCTTTGGTGACAAAACAGATGGCACTGTGATAGACTGCATCCAATTTATTGAGTAGGGTATTAGAGGCATTTTGTAAATGACATCGCCGAAGTCGAGGATCGGTAGGATGGTCAGTTTTACGAGGGTATATTTGGCAGCATGAGTGAAGGATGCTTTGTTGCAAAATAGGAAGCCAATTCTAGATTTTACTTTGGATTGGAGATGTTTGATGTGAGTCTGGAAGGAGAGTTTGCAGTCTAACCAGATACCTAGGTATTTGTAGTTGACCACATATTCTAAGTCAGAACCGTCCAGAGTGGTGATGCTGGACGGGCGGGCAGGTGCCGGCAGCGTTCGGTTGAATAGCATACAATTAGTTTTACTTGTGTTTAAGAGCAGTTGGAGGCCACGGAAGGAGAGTTGTATGGCATAGAAGCTCGTCTGGAGGATTGTTAACACATTGTCCAAAAAAGGGCCAGAAATATACAGAATGGTGTCGTCTGCCTAGAGGTGGATCAGAGACTCACCAGCAGCAAGAGCGACATCATTGATGTATACAGAGAAGAGAGTCGGCCCACGAATTGAACCCTGAACACACTGAACTCTATCAGAGAAGTAGTTGGTGAACCAGGCGAGGCAATCATTTGAGAAACCAAGGCTATCGAGTGTGCCAACGAGGATGTGGTGATTGACAGAGTCGAAAGCCTTGGCCAGGTCAATGAATATGGCTGCACAGTATTGTTTCTTATCGATGGCGGTTAGGATATCGTTTAGGGCCTTGAGCGTGGCTGAGGTGCACCCATGACCAGCTCTGAAACCAGATAGTGGAGAAGGTGCGGTGGGATTCGAAATGGTCGGTAATCTTTTTGTTGACTTTGCTTTCGAAGACCTTAGAAAGGCAAGGTAGGATAGATATAAGTCTGTAGCAGTTTGGGTCAAGAGTGTCTCCCCCTTTAAAGAGGGGGATGACCGCAGCTGGTTTCCAATCTTTGGGAATCTCAGATGACACGAAAGAGAGGTTGAACAGGCTGGTAATAGCGGTTGCAACAATGTCAGCAGATAGTTTTAGAAAGAAAGGGTCCAGATTGTCTAGCTCGGCTGATTTGTAGGGGTCCAGATTTGGTAGCTCTTTCAGAACATCAGCTGATTGGATTTGGGAGAAGGAGAAATGGGGAAGGCTTGGGCGAGTTGCTGTGGGGGGTGCAGTGCTGTTGACCGGGGTAGGGGTAGCCAGGTGGAAAGCATGGCCAGCYGTAGAAAAATGCTTATTGAAATTCTCAATTATAGTGGATTTATCGGTGGTGACAGAGTTTCCTATCCTCAGTGCAGTGGGCAGTTGGGAGGAGTTGTTCTTATTCTCCATGGACTTTACAGTGTCCCAGAACTTTTTTGAGTTTGTGTTGCAGGAAGCAAATTTCTGCTTGAAAACTGCCTGTGTATATTGGTTTCTAACTTCCCTGAAAAGTTGCATATCACGGGGGCTGTTCGATGCTAATGCAGAATGCCATAGGATGTTTTTGTGTTGGTTAAGAGCAGTCAGGTCTGGAGAGAACCAAGGGCTATATCTGTTCCTGGTTCTAAATTTCTTGAACGGGGCATGCTTATTTAAGATGATGAGGAAGGCATTTAAAAGAAAATATCCAGGCATCCTCTACTGACGGGATGAGATCAATATCCTTCCAGGATACCCGGGCCAGGTCGATTAGAAAGGCCTGCTCGCTGAAGTGTTTCAKGGAGCGTTTGACAGTGATGAGTGGAGGTTGTTTGACTGCTGACCCATTACGGATGCAGGCAATGAGGCAGTGATCGCTGAGATCTTGGTTGAAAACAGCAGAGGTGTATTTAGAGGGCAAGTTGGTTAGGATGATATCTATGAGGGTGCCCATGTTTATGGCTTTGGGGTGGTATCTGGTAGGTTCATGGACAATTTGTGTGAGATTGAGGGCATCAAGCTTAGATTGTAGGATGGCTGGGGTGTTAAGCATGTCCCAGTTTAGGTCAACTAGCAGCACGAGCTCTGAAGATAGATGGGGGGCAATCAGTTCACATATGGTGTCCAGAGCACAGCTGGGTGCAGAGGGTGGTCTATAGCAGGCGCCCCCTTTGGTCGTTCTATCTTGTTTGAAAATATTGTCGATAGGGATGGAGATTTCAGAGTTTTTGGTGGTCTTCCTAAGCCAGGATTCAGACATGGCTAGGACATCCGGGTTGGCAGAGTGTGTTAAAGCAGTGAACAAAACAAAACTTAGGGAGGAGGCTTCTAATGTTAAAAGCTTAACTTCTTGCAACTATAGGGGGTGCTGTTCCGCATTAGCATATTTGTGTCTCCAAATTAAACTGCCTCGTGCTAAATTCTTGATTGTACAATATGCATATTATTGTTATTATTGGATAGAAAACACCTTCTAGTTTCTATAGAAGTTGGAATTTTGTCTCTGAGTGGTACAGAACAATTTCTACAGCACTTTTCATGACAGGG
>NW_019942993.1:28395-40637 GCF_002910315.2 Salvelinus sp. IW2-2015 | reverse complement strand
CAGACGGATGGCTCAGATGGCACTGGGGAGACGGATGGCTCAGATGGCGGCTGGGGAGACGGATGGCTCAGATGGCCGCTATGGAGACGGATGGCTCAGATGGCGCTATGGAGACGGATGGCTCAGATGGCGCTGTGGAGACGATGGCTTGGCCGATTAAGGCGCACTGTAGACCTGGTGCGTGGTGCCGGAACTGGAGGCACGGGCTAAGGACACGCACTTTCAGGCTAGTGCGGGGAGCAGGGACAGGGCACACTGACCTCTCAAAGCGCACTATAGGCCTGGTGCGTGGTACCGGCACTGGTGGTACCGGGCTAAGGGCACGCACCTCAGGGCGAGTGCGGGGAGAAGGAACAGTGTGTACAGGACTCTGGAGACGCACAAGTGCTTAGTGCGTGGTGCCGGAACTGGAGGCACTGGGCTGGAGACACGCACCATAGGAAGAGTGCGTGGAGGAGGAACAGGGCTCTGAAGACGCACTGGAAGCCTGGTGCGTGGTGTAGGCACTGGTGGTACCTGGCTGGGGCGGGGAGGTAGCGCCGGAAATACCGGACCGTGCAGGCGTACTGGCTCCCTTGAGCATTGAGCCTGCCCAACCTTACCTGGTTGAATGCTCCCCGTCGCCCGCCAGTGCGGAAGGTGGAATAACCCGCACCGGGCTATGTAGGCGAACCGGGGACACCATGCGTAAGGCTGGTGCCATGTAAGCCGGCCCGAAGAGACGCATTGGAGACCAGACGCGTTGAGCCGGCCTCATGACACCTGGCTCAATGCCCAATCTAGCCCTACCAGTGCGGGAGGTGGAATAACCCGCACCGGGCTTGCACACGTACAGGAGACATCGTGCGCTCTACTGCGTAACACGGTGTCTGCCCGTACTCCCGCTCTCCACGGTAAGCCTGGGAAGTGGGCGCAGGTCTCCTACCTGCCCTTGGCCCACTACCTCTTAGCTCCCCCCAAGAAATGTTTGGGGTTTCTTCTCGGGCTTCCAGCCACGTCTCCTTGCTGCCTCCTCATACCACCGCTGTTGGGCTCTCGCTGCCTCCATCTCCTCACGAGCGCGGCGATATTCCCATGTGCGCCCAGTGTCCTTTTCCCTCTAATACTTCCTCCCAAGTGTCAGGTTTGCCAAAGACTGTTCGGGTTTTGGTCACTAGATGTCCCCATGCACCTTTTTGTACCTTTTGTTTTTCTTGCTCTTATTATTGTTTGCACCTGTAGGTCATTCCCTTGTTAGTATTTAAAACCCTGTGTGTTCCTCAGTTCCTTGCTCAGTGTTTGTAAGTTAGCACCCAGCCCCAGCCCAAGCCTTGTTTTATACAGATATTTCTCTTGTTGGATTTTCCAGAGGTTCTCTGGTTTAGTTCTTGTGTATTATTTGAGTAGTCTTTTGAGGTTTGTTTTTCCCCTGCTGTTTTTTACCACTTTGTGGAGTTTCTTTGTATTTTGGAGGATTTCCATTTTGTGCCTCTTGGCTTTATTTTTGGACATTGTGGATTTAGTTTCTTTGCCTGAAGATTTGTTCTTTAATTAAACCACCATCTCTAGTACTGCTGTGTCTGCCTCATCTTCTGGGTTCTGACGATTATTAGTGACTGTTCTCGCACCGGGTCCTGACACCAAGTCCATGAGTCCCTGATCTCTTGGCCGCTGCTCGAATTTCCGCTGCTTGGTTCTGGATTGGTGGGTGGTTCTGTAACGGCTTTCCTCCTCCACTTCATCCGAAGAGGAGGAGCAGGGATTGAACCAAAATGCAGCATTGTGTGATGACATAATTTAATTTATTTACACAAGACGAAAAAACGAACTATACTTGAATAATTAACAAAACAAATAAACGATGTAGACAGACCTGGACGACGAACTTACATGAAACACGAAGAACGCAATAACAGGAAAACTGACTACATAAAACGAACGAACAAACAAAACCGAAAACAGTCCCGTGTGGTGTAACATACAGACACTGACACAGGAGACAACCACCCACAAACAAACACTGTGAAACTACCTACCTTAATATGATTCTCAATCAGAGGAGATGAAAACCACCTGCCTCTAATTGAGAACCATATTAGGTACCCATTCACCAACATAGAAACAGAAAACATAGACTGCCCACCCAAACTCACGTCCTGACCAACTAACACATACAAAACTAACAGAAAACAGGTCAGGAACGTGACAGACGGTTCATGGTAGACCTAAACGAGAGAGACAGTGCATGGTAGAACTAAACGAGAGAGACAGTGCATGGTAGAACTAAACGAGAGAGACGGTGCATGGTAGAACTAAACGAGAGAGACGGTCCTTACCTTGACGGTGTAGTTGAAATAGTCGGCTGACTGCATGAAGCGGAGATAACCATCAGTCTCCTGTGTGGCAACTGTGAGGACCAGCAACTTCTCTGGAAAGAACGGAAAACAAAACATGAAACCAGATCCAGACGTGTGTAATCATCATAATCATAACGGCAAATTAAACCAATTTATCACTTTTATTGGCCCTATGTCCGGCATGATGACAGTTTACCCAATTGCAAGGAAGGCCTGCATTCTTACCACAGTGAAATGTTTGGATAAGGAAATAAAAGAAGCATTTTATTGCTCCAAAGCCTGGCGTACATTTAAAGACACAACTCGCACCAAAATATACATGTTGTTTTATCCCTATAAAGTAGTGGTCATCCCGTTCCTCCCACCGTGATCCCAACCAACCCACAGACCTGGGTCAACACGTTGATGACTGCCTGGTTCAGCAGCGCTATGACACGTCTTAATAAGGTACGGACAGAACAGCTACATATAACATGAGGAATTTTGCATATAAAAGCCTATTTCAGAAAAGGTAATTTTATTATTGGGGTGAAAGGAAGTTCCCGGACCTTCAAGTTTCCGGACCTCCAAGTTCCCGGTCCGCGCTTACATAATGCACATTTCCTCTGGGTGTGAGGGCTGAGGCTAGGGCTAGGGATGAGGCTGCGACCAGAGATACCTCCAGTAAGAGAAGTCAACGCCACAGCCTCGTGCGAAAACACATCACACTGGATGAGGAAGTAGGGAGGGAGGGAAGTAAGATCTGAGCTCTGACTGTTTGAGGGAACAGCCCCTGAGAAATGTTATGAAAACATACACTGAGTGGAGGGAAGGTGTATTCATTATAATGACAAATACTGCATTAATATCACTGTAGTGAAATACCTCCATCTAACTGTAGTGAAATACCTCCATCTAACTGTAGTGAAATACATCCATCTCAGCTCAATTGATTCCACCACAGGAAGTGTGTTCCACAACTTTTTAAAACACACCAATGGTAACCTCACAGGGTAACATTTTGATTACAGGGAGTAGAAATCTATTGCTAGGTCATGTAAAACCACAGTAAGTCAAGCTCTTATTGGAAAAGCAACAAACTAACCACACGTGGAAACCATGTGTTTGATGTTGTTGATACCTTTTCACTTATTGGCCTCCAGCCATTACCACGTGCCCATCCTCCTCAATTAAAGTGCCATCAACATCCTGTTTGGTGGAGGTAGGACTGCATGCATTGTATGATGCTGCATGTGCCTCTAAGCATTATGGGTTGTGCACATTACTTTGTTTAAGGTGGGAATGGCTCGTTTAATTTTTTTACGTCAATTTGTCAAACGTTTTTAGTGTCTGTCCATCATGATCCATTATACCTCATAGCAAAACAAACTGCTTAATATGAATATAGAAATATGATTGTCTTTCTTCAAACATGCAAATAAAATGTTGTAAAAGTATCAAAGTTTTTAAAAATTATAATTACCCACAATTCTCTCAAAACCGAACCACATGGCAAATTGATGCAAAAATTTAACATTTTTAAGGTGAGAGTAAATATTATGAATATTTAGTAAATACTTTTTATTTTATTAAACATTTGATGATTTAACACATAAAAATGAAGGTAATAAAATATTGAAGTTAAACCAGAAACCTGCATTTTTGTGAAAATCAGAGATGTGTTGGGAAAATATTTACCTAGTCCCTGAATCATTTTTTATAGTGAAGGAATAAAACGTAGCACTGGTAATAGGGGTCACACGTTTAGAACGGTTTGGGAAAGAGACACTACGTTTTCTCTGGAGTAATGGCCGTGACAGTCACAAATCTACACTCCGTTTTCTTTCTCACTCGGAAACAAAGACACAGCGAAGCCTAAACAATTATCTCATAATGGTGATTTTTGGGGCGCGCTGGTGGTCCCGAATTAAAATTCCAGGTTGCACAGCAAAATATTTAGGAGCATTTAGGAACCCTGGATCTAGTTCACAAGGAGGAAATCGTATGTTCCTACCCACTTCCTGTGTCTATCTCAATCTGCCATGTTGGCTTAATAACTGTAATGTTAGTTTAGCTGGTTAATACACTTCAGGAAATACCAGACAGACCAAAGGGCAGCCAATAACCCAAACTGAAAGACACCTTTCTGGTTGAATAGCACCACTCCATGTGGATTCAGTCTTCAGCCTCACTCCATGTGGATTCAGTCTTCAGCCCCACTCCATGTGGATTCAGTCATTCAACACCACTCATTGGATTCAGTCTTCAGCACCACTCCATGTGGATTCAGTCTTCAACACACTCCATGTGGATTCCGGAGTTCTTCAGCAACCACTCCATGTGGATTCAGTCTTCAGCGCCCACTCCATGTGGATTCAGTCTTCAGCCCCACTCCATGTGGATTCAGTCTTCAGACCCTCCACTCCATGTGGATTCAGTCTTCAGCCCCACTCCATGTGGATTCAGTCTTCAGCTACCACTCCATGTGGATTCAGTCTCTGCCCCACTCCATGTGGATTCAGTCTTCTGCCCCACTCCATGTGGATTCAGTCTTCAGCCCCACTCCATGTGGATCAGTCTTCAGCCCCACTCCATGTGGATTCAGTCTTCAACACCACTCCATGTGGATTCAGTCTTCAGCCCCACTCCATGTGGATTCAGTCTTCAACACCACTCCATGTGGATTCAGTCTTCAGCCCCACTCCATGTGGATTCAGTCTTCAACACCACTCATGTGGATTCAGTCTTCACACCACTCCATGTGGATTCAGTCCAGCACCACTCCATGTGGATTCAGTCTTCAGCACACTCCATGTGGATTCAGTCTTCAGCACCCCACTCCATGTGGATTCAGTCTTCAGCACCACTCCATGTGGATTCAGTCTTCAGCCCCACTCCATGTGGATTCAGTCTCTCAGCCCCACTCCATGTGGATTCAGTTTTCAGCACTCTCCATATGCTCTGAAATATTGAAGTGATAATGGAATCTCCCCCTGTCCTCCCAAAGCTCCATCACAGCCTCATTGGTGTTCATTTCCCTCTATTCCTGTCAGTATTACTCAGCCATTCCTCACCCTGGTCTAGTCTGGTCTGCCATGCAGTGGGCTGTCACCATTCAAATGGCGCTTCCAGCTCTGCTCTAACACATGCAGGTCCATAACGGGCATGAAGATCTGTCTCCCCATAACTAAGCCAGGGGTCTCCGGTGACAGCTAGCCAGACAGTCAGTCAGCAGTCAGCGAGTCAGCCAGTTAGCCAGGCAATCAGCAGCCAGCCAGCCAGAGAAACAGCCAGCTAGTAAGCCAGCCAGTCAGCAATCCAGCAAGCCAGAGAGACCGCCAGTCAGTCAGTCAGCCAGAAAGCCACCCAGACAAAGCTCCAGCCCCAGCCCCCAGACAGACCTCCAGCCCCAGCTCCAGCCCCAGTCTCCAGCCCCAGACAGAACTCAGCCCAGCCCAGACAACCTCCAGCCCAGACATAACTCCAGCCCCAGCCCCACGCCCAGACAGAGCTTCAGCCCCAGCCAAAACTCCAGCCCCAGACGAAGCTCCAGCCACACAGAGGGAGATGTGGGAAGAAGGGGACGCTGCCTTGAAATGCTGAGGTTGTCTTGTCTCTGTCTCTGTCTCTGTCTCTGTCTCTGTCTCGTCTCTGTCTCTGTCTCTGTCTCTGTCTCTGTCTGTCTAGTCTGCTGTCTAGCTGTCTAGTCTGCTGTCTGGCTGTCTAGTCTGTTCATGTCTTGACTAGATAAAATAAGGAGGTGAGTTGGGGGATGGAGTGACGGGGGATTGGGGATGGATGAGGGGGAGGGGATGAGTGACGGGGGAGTGGGGGATGAGTGACGGGGAGTTGGGGATGGAGTGACGGGGGAGTTGGGGGATGGAGTGACGAGGGAGTTGGGGGATGGAGTGACGGGGAGTTGGGGATGGAGTGACGGGGGAGTTGGGGGATTGGGATAGAGGAGTTGGGGAGGGAGTGACGGGGAGTTGGGGATGGAGTGACGGGGAGTTGGGGGATGGAGTGACGGGGAGTTGGGGATGGAGTGACGGGGGAGGTTGGGGATGGAGTGACGGGGGAGTTGGGGGATGGGAGTGACGGGGGAGTGAGGGGATGGAGTGACGGGGGAGTTGGGGATGGAGTGACGGGAGATGGCGGGATGGGAGTTGAGCGTGGAGGTGGAAGATGGAGTGACGGGGGAGTTGGGGGATGGAAGTGACGGGGAGTTGGGGGATGGAGTTGGGATGATGACGGGGAGTTGGGGATGGAGTGACGGGGAGTTGGGGGATGGAGTGAGACGGGGGAGTTGGGAGGATGAGTGAAGTGGGAGTTGGGGATGGAGTTGAAGGGGAGGGAGTTGGGGATGGAGTGACGGAGGGAGTTGGGGGATGGAGATGACGGGAGGAGGGAGTTGGGGAATGGAGTGACGGGGGGAGATTGGGATGGAGTGACGGGGAGTTAGGAGGGAGAGGGAATGGAGAGAGACGGGGGGAGTTGGGGAATGGAGTGACGGGGAGTTTGGAGGGAAGACGGGAATGAGAGAGAGACGAGGGGGAGTCGGGAGTTTCCCACATCTGGAAAGTCATTAGCAATCAGTGTGAGAAACAGCTGCGTTGACTGTAAAACCAGAGTTACTACACTTCTGTTTTTCACTGTATCCCAGAGGTAGAGTCCCTGTCACGGTCACCACAATTACACTAGGACCGCTTCCCCTTTCAGAGACACAACTATCAATCATATTGGGAGCGTTTATCTACGCTGGTTTGTCTTGTTGTACACCTGGGAAGAGACATGGGAATCACACCATTCTAGTAGTCCATCAGAACATGCCTGTCTGATAGACCCCTGTCTGTCTGTAAACAACCCCTGTCTGTCTGTAAAGACCCCCTGTCTGGCTGTAAAACCCCCTGTCTGGCTGTAAAGACCCCCTGTCTGTCGCTGCATAGACCCTGTCTCGTCTGTAAAACACCTCGTCTCGTCTGTAAAGACCCCCACTCTGGCTGTAAAACCCCTGTCTGTCTATAAAGACCCCTGTCTGGCTGTACAAACCCCCTGCCTGGCTGTTAAAGAACCCCCGTCTGGCTGTTAAAAACCCCCTGTCTGGTCTGTAAAGACCCCCTGTCTGGCTGTAAAGACCCCCTGTCTGGCTGTAAAGACCCCATCTTAGCTGTAAAGACACCTGTCTGGCTGTAAAGACCCCCCGTCTGGCTGTAAGACGCCCTGGTCTAGCTGTAAAGACCCCCTGTCTGGCTGTAAAGACCCCTGTCTGGCTGTAAAGACCCCCTGTCTGGCTATAAAGACGACTTGTCTGGCTGTAAAGACCCCCTGTCTGTCTGTAAAGACCCCCTGTCTGGCTATAAAGACCCCTGTCTGTCAACACACTGCCAACTGCTATTATTATCAGAGGGAAAGGAAACGGGGAATTCCTGTCTGAACATTTACTGTAATCAATAAAACAGAACCTAGATCTAGACAAAGATCGTATTTTTACTAAGAGGTGTCTTTATGGGCAGTGTGGAGCGCCCCATTATCCTGACTCCCTTCATGGCTCCACAGAGGCACGGCAGAGAGAGAGTATGTTTCACTGTTTAACAGGGAAGGTGATATCACTGTTTAACAGGGAGGGTGATATCACTGTTTAACAGGGAAGGTGATATCATCATCCTCCCAGTAGAGGAAGGGATCCCTGGACCAGTCTGGATACCCCCCCCCCTCCCCATTACACAATGGTCTGATATGGTGTGTGCCATGGGGGGTTTGGGGTACTCCACTCTCCAAGACAAAACAACATGGTGTGTCTGATATGGCACCCAAATCCCTGTCAACCAGAGGACTCATAAACCCTGGTCTAAAGTAGTGCACTATATAGGGAATAGGGTTMTATGGAGCTCTGGTCAAAAGTAGTGCACTATATAGRGAATAGGGTTCTATAGGGCCCTGGTCTAAAGTAGTGCACTATATATAGGGAATAGGGTTCTATAGGGCTCTGGTCTAAAGTAGTGCACTATATATAGGGAATAGGGTTCTATAGGGCTCTGGTCTAAAGTAGTACACTATATAGGGAATAGGGTTCTATAGGGCTCTGGTCTAAAGTAGTACACTATATATAGGGAATAGGGTTCTATAGGGCCCTGGTCTAAAGTAGTATACTATATAGGGAATAGGGTACCAACCCAGGACTCTAAAGTGCAAGACTAAATCACTGTGACCTGGGTTTGACCTTCCCCTGCCCCCCCCCCCTCTCACCATGCCATAAACCAGGTCAAGCCACAGAGCGCATCCCAACAAGCACACAGCACTGGGTAAGATACTACATACACCCAGGCCCAAACACAAACCACTTTCTATTCCTCAGAGATAATACAGACCACTTTTACTTCCTACGTTATTGGAGGTTCACACCCCAGGTGTAGGGAGTACAAGTGTCTGTAATCTGGAGGAATAGAGTTTGTTTGTGTGTCTGGCATCACTGGAGGTTTCTTGCCTCAGATCTCTTTCGAGCGACCACTCTAAGCAAACACACGACAGCCAGTCAGCCAGCCCAGCCAGCCAAGCAGCAAGCCAGGGGGGTGGATCAACGACTGAAGATAGGAGGACAGCAGGTCTAGCCCTTGACTCGACAGAGTTGGCAAAGCCGAGATGCAGAGAGGAGGACGCATTAAAACACTCCAAAGACACTCTGTAATAGACTTCCTGGTTTAAAACACTCCCAAAGACACTCTGAAATAGACTTCCTGGTTTTAAAACACTCCCAAAGACACTCTGTAATAAACTTCCTGGTTTTAAAACACTCCCAAAAGACACTCTGTAAATAGACTTCCTGGTTTTAAAACACTCCCAAAGGACACTTGTAATAACTTCCTGGTGTAAAAACTCCAAAGACACTATGAATACACCCGAAATAAGGAAAAGCATAGAATCATCACTGCCCAACAACTCTGGAATTTCCACTAACTCTGGGAATTCTCTGTGTAATGTCTCCCATGGTTTTTTGACTTAGACCTTGGATCTTGGAAACGTGGCGGACATGTGGTGAATGACTTGGTTCTCCAGTTACAGGTTAGAATGTAGTAGGCGGTAGCAGATACCCTGTTTTAATAGATGTCTAGCGCAGGATATCCCTGTTTAATAGATGTCTAGCAGGATATCCCTCTTTAATAGATGTCTCACGCAGGATATCCCTGTTTAATAGATGACTAGCCAGGATATCCCTGTTTTAATAGGATCGTATAGACAGATATCCCTGTTTAATAGTATGATCTACGCAGCGATATCCCATGCTTTAATAGATGTCATAAGCCAGGATACCCCTGTTTAATACGAGGTTTTCTAGCAGGATCATCTGAATTAATAGATGAACTCACGCCAGGATGATCCCTGTTCGTTAAAAGCATAGACTAGCAGGGATTCCGCTGTTTAATAGAATGGTCTAGCAGCAGACTCAATCCCTGCTTTAAATAGCATGCTCTAGCGAGGACTATCCCTGGCCATTCTAATGATGTCTAGCCAGCGATATCACCCTGATTAAGTAGATGATCTAGCAGGACATCCCCGCTTTAATTAGATGCAGTCATAGCAGGATATCCTCCTGTTTAATAGATGTCTAGGAGCACCGGACCGATCCCTGTTTAATAGATGTCTAGCAGGATATCCCTGTTTAATAGATGACTAGCAGGATATCCCTGTTTAATAGATGACTAGCAGGATATCCCCGTTTAATAGATGACTAGGAGGATATCCCTGTTTAATAGATGACTAGCAGGATATCCCTGTTTAATAGATGACTAGCAGGATATCCCTGTTTAATAGATGACGAGCAGGATATCCCTGTTTAATAGATGACGAGCAGGATATCCCTGTTTAGCTGAACATTTTTGAGACCTCAATCTGAAGCCATCAGAGTGGACTTCTCTGTGAAGAAACACTAACATAGCGATGCTTGATGATCCCATATGCACTGTGTTTTACTCTGTACTGTCTGTCTGTCCGTCTGTCTGCCGGGGAATGAAGAGAGACGGAGGGAGAGAAAGAGAGAGTTTAAAACATTAGCAAATGTTGTAGGATGAGTGTCTAGTCTWGTCAGTCAGAGCAAACAGGGGAGAATGTCAGTACGAAGGAACAGCCCACAGAAGGAGAGGTATGCAGCGCTCGCCTCTCAGACCGGCTGGACTCAGACAGACAACACTGGTCTGCTGTAACTCTTCCTGTAAGAAGGGCCTCCCGCGCCAAAAGTTCTCCTGTAGCAAACAGGACAGAGCCGTCTAGGTAAACTTTTACATTTCAATGAGCAAGAGCCTTGACTCACTGGCTGGGCTCCTGCTAAAGTAAGCACTTCTTACAACAGGGTTGCCTGTCTCAGTCTCAGCCTCTGCCCAGACATCCTGCATTTGATTTGGGAATCAGAATGACATTAGTATCTTTAGTGTTTGGTATTCTTGGCTAACTGACTCAAACAGACTTCTATAGCTGCACGCGGTTTGGTATCCGCCAAGTCAACAAGCTCTGTCCCCGCTAGAATCACCCAATGTATCTAGTGTCTGCCTGGCCAAGACAAGCTCAGCGGCCCTGGGATGCTCAGGCTGCATCCCCTATGGCACCCTAATTCCCTTTATAGTTCCCTACGACCATATGGTTCTGGTTAAAAGTAGGGCACTACATTTGACGATATGGCTCTGGTTAAAAGTAGGGCACTACATTTGACGATATGGCTCTGGTTAAAAGTAGGGCACTACATTTGACGATATGGCTCAGAGGGAGGATTCACCCGCCAGATGAAGGATTCACCCTGCCAGATGGAAGGATTCACCCTGCAGATGGAAGGTTCACCTGCCAGATGGAAGGATGCACCATGCCAGAGGGAAGGATTCAGCCTGCCAGAGGAAGGATTTCACCCTGCCAGAGGGAAAGATTCAGCCTGCCAGATGGAAGGATTCCACCGCCAGAGGTAGGATTCACCCTGCCAGAGGGAAGGATTCACCCTGCCAGATGAGGATTCACCCTTGCAGATGAAGGATTCACCCTGCCAGATGAGGATTCACCTGCCAGATGGAAGGATGCACCATGCCAGAGGGAAGGATTCACCTGCCAGAGGGAAGGATTCACCCTGCCAGAGGGAAAGATTTCAGCCTGCCAGATGGAAGGATTCACCCTGCCAGAGGTAGGATTCACCCTGCCAGAGGGAAGGATTCAGACATGCCAGAGGGAAGGATTCACCCTGCCAGAGGGAAAATCAGCCTGCCAATGGAAGATTCACCCTGCCAAGAGGTAGGACTTCACCCTGCAGAGGGAAGGATTCAGACTGCCAGAAAAAAGATTCATCCTGCCAAATGGAAGTATTCACCCTGCCAGAGGGAAGGATCAGATCCAGAGGGAAGGATTCACCCTGCATAGGGACAGATTCAGCCTGCCAAGGGAAGGATTCAACCTGCCAGATGGGAAGGATTCACCCTGCCAGATGAAGGATGCACCATGCCAGAGGAAGGATTCACCCTGCCAGAGGTATGTTCACCCTGCAGAGGGAAGGATTCAGACTGCCACGAATGAAAGATTCACCCTGCCAAATGGAAGTATTCACCCGCCAGAGGGAAGGATTCAGACTGCCAGAGGGAAGGATTCACCCTACCATAGGGGAAGATTCAGCCTGCCAGAGGGAAGGATTCACCCTGCCAGATGGCAGGATTCACCCTGCCAGAGGGAATGATTCACCCTGCCAGAGGGAAGGGATTCAGACTGCCAGAGGGAAGGATTCACCCTGCCAGATGGAATGATTCACCTGCCAGATGGAATGATCACCCTGCCAGATGGAAGGAGTCACCCTGCAGATGGAAGCCTGAATGATCCTACATCTCAAATGGCACCTTATTCCCGTATAGTTCCCTACTTTAACCTGAGCCATATCGTTCAAATGTAGTGCCCTAAAATCTTTAACCA
>NW_019942993.1:18812-22201 GCF_002910315.2 Salvelinus sp. IW2-2015 | reverse complement strand
GTAATGTACTGGGCTGTCCACACCACCCTCTGGTTTAGAGGTCCTGGATGGCAGGGAGCTCGGCCCCAGTAATGTACTGGGCTGTCCACAACACCCTCTGTAGCGCTATACGATCGAGGGCGGTGCTGTTGCCACACCAGGCGGTGATGCAGCCAGTCAAACTGAGAACACAGCCATGCAAACTCCATAGACAAACATTGGCAGTAGAATGGCCTTACTGAAGAGCTCAATGACTTTCAACGTGGCACCGTCATAGGATGCCACCTTTTCCAAAAAGTCAGTTCTGCAAATGTTCTGCCCTGCTGTATAGTGCTATAATTGTGAATTGGAAACGTCTAGGAGCAACAATAGCTCAGCCGTGAAGTGGTAGGCCACACAAAGCTCACAGAACGGGACTGGGGAGGTCTGAAGTGTCTGAAGTGTGTAGCGTGTAAAAATGATCTGTCCTCAGTTGGATCATTCACTACCGAGTTCCAAACTGCCTCTGGAAGCAACGTGAACGTGGTCGAGCAGCCACACACAAGCCGTGAATCTGGGTTTTGGCAGATGCCAGGAAAACACTACCTGCCCAAATGTATAGTGCCAACTGTAAAGTTTGGTGGAGGAGGAATAATGGTCTGCGGCTGTTTGTCATGGTTCGGGCCCCTTAGTTCCAGTGAAGGGAAATCTTAATGCTACAGCATACAATGACATTCTAGATGATTCTGTGCTTCCAACTTTGTGGAAACAGTTTGGGGAAGGCCCTTTCCTGATTCAGCACAACAATGCCCCCGTGCACAAAGCGAGGTTCATACATAGATCGATGTGGAAGAACTTGACTGGCCTACACAGAACCCTGACCTCAACCCCATCGAACACCTTTGGGATGAATTGCAACGCAGACTGTGAGCCAGGCCTAATCGCCCAACATCAGTGCCCGACCTCACTAATGCTCTTGTGGCTGATTGGAAGCAAGTCCCTGCAATTATGTTCCAACATCTAGTGGAAAGCTTTCCCAGAAGAGTGGAGGCTGTTATTGCAGCAAAGGGTGCACAAAGTCTATATTAATGCCCATGATTTTGGAATCAAATCAAATTAAATTTTATTTGTCACATACACATGGCTAGCAGATGTTAATGCGAGTTTAGCGAAATGCTTGTAAATGAGATGTCCAACGAGCAGGTGTCCACATACTTTTGGTCACATATTTTTTGGGGAAGTCAGACAAGTCAGTCAGTCAGACCAGTCAGCCAGTCAGACAGTCTGTCAGCCAACCAGTCAGCCAGTCAGTCTGCCAGCCAGTCAGCCAGTCAGTCAGCCAGTCAGCCAGTCAGCCAGTCAGTCAGCCAGTCAGCCAGCCAGTCAGCCAGCCAGTCAGTCAGGCAGTCTTACTGTCAGTCAGTCATGTAGTCTGTCAGTCATTCAGTTAGTCTTTTAGTTAGCCAGCCAGTTATTTAGCCAGTCATACAGTCATTCTGTTATTCTTTTAGTCAGCCATGCAGCCAGTGAGCCAGTTGGCCAGCCAGTCAGCCAGTCAGCCAGTCAGCCAGTCAGTCAGTCAGCCAGTCAGCCAGTCAGTCAGTCAGTCAGTCAGTCAGTCAGTCAGTCTGTCAGTCAGTCAGCCAGGCAGCCGGTCAGTCAGTCAGTCAGTCAGTCAGTCAGCCAGGCAGCCAGCCAGTCAGTCAGTCAGCCAGTCAGCCAGTCAGCCAGTCAGTCAGTCAGTCAGTCAGGCAGTCAGTCAGTCAGTCAGTCAGTCAGTCAGTCAGCCAGTCAGTCAGCCAGTCAGTCAGCCAGTCAGCCAGTCAGCCAGTCAGTCAGCCAGTCAGCCAGTCAGCCAGTCAGCCAGTCAGCCAGTCGGTCAGCGATCTAGTCAACCATGTATCCAGTCAGCCCAGTAGCCCGGCAGTCAGCTCGCCTGTCAGCCAGTTAGCCAGCAAGCCTGTCAGTCAGCCAGCCAGTAAGGCAGCTAGCCAGACATCCAGTCAGCCAGCTAGCCAGTCAGTCAGTCAGCCAGCTAGCCAGTCAGATTGCTAGCCAGTCAGTCAGCTAGCCAGTCAGCCAGTCAACCAGTCAGCCAGCCAGCCAGTCAGCCAGTCAGCCAGTCATCCAGTCAGCCAGGCAGCCAGCCAGCTAGCCAGTCAGCCATTAGGCCAGTCAGCCAGTCAGTCAGCCAGCCAGTCAGCCAGTAGGCCAGTTAGCCAGCCAGTCAGTCAGCCAGTAGGCCAGCCAGCCAGCCAGTCAGTCAGTCAGCCAGACAAGTTGGTCAGTCAGCCAGTCAGCCAAGTCTGCCAGCCAGCCAGCCAGTCAGTCAGTCAGCCAGTCTGTACCTAGTAGGTGAGTGAAGGCTCCATATGTTCCCACTTACAGCCCCAGCAATAACATCTAATTGAGGGCTGGGCTCGGTCGGAACACACCAATCAGAGGAAACGAAGGATTGCATGCTGGGAGTTTGTTAGTCAGAAATAATTTTAGCTGTTCACGACTAAAATAGAACACTCTTTGTTGTGGGCCTTCGAAAGCTTCCTTCCATGATGTGCCATAATCCAAGCTACCTTGCAACACATCATCGGCAGGCTGGGCTGTGACCACGGAGGGGGACTGTGATGTTGATTACACGTCCCTAACCAACCCATAAAGACCTCAACCGTAGAATGTAGCATGAAATCACCAGTTACAAAGTTGTAGCCTGGGCAGATGCTAAGTCTCTGCAGGCTAACCCGTCAGTTGCCCGAGACCCAGACCAAACCAGCCTCTCATTTATTTTTCCCAGCGTTGAAAAAAACTTTTACGAGGTGGAAAAAGAGAAGGAACATCCAACGGGTCGATTCCATGTCGTATTCCTGTCAGGCGTAATGACGACAATTATGGTAATCATTCCTGTGTGGGTCACAGACCCGTGTTACCATAGCAACGCTAGGTCTAACAGTTGTTAGGCTAATAGTTAAGGGAAATACAGTGGTGAGACCAGGGAAACAGAACCTAATGGGTGGGTCAGATGGTCCATATGTGGTAGACATTATTTACCCCGCTGACGGTAGGAATTCTAACCCTGCTGGGATCCATGTAACTGGGAAATTGAAAGGCAATCACCTCACTTCATAAGTAAATCATTGTGATGTCATTAGTCAATGGAACAACCGCTGTGTGCCTGTAAACTAAACCATGGCTACTTGTCAACTTACAGCGGTGTTTTCTCTACACATCACTCTGTTGCCTCAGTGAAAGAGCCTTCCCAGCTCATTTGTTTTCCCTCTGGCTCCTTGAACCTTTTCCCTCTAGTTCCTTGAACCTTTTCCCTCTGGTTCCTTGAACCTCTTCCCTCTGGTTCCTTGAACCTCTTCCCTCTGGTTCCTTGAACCTTTTCCCTCTGGTTCCTTGAACCTTTTCCCTCTGGTTCCTTGAACCTTTTC
>NW_019942993.1:0-18644 GCF_002910315.2 Salvelinus sp. IW2-2015 | reverse complement strand
TTCCCTCTGGTTCCTTGAACCTCTTCCCTCTGGTTCCTTGAACCTCTTCCCTCTGGTTCCTTGAACCTATTCCCTCTGGTTCCTTGAACCTATTCCCTCTGGTTCCTTGAACATTTTCCCATTGGTTCCTTGAACATTTTCCCTCTGGTTTCCTTGAACCTTTTCCCTCTGGTTCCTTGAATGTTTTCCCTGGGAGGTTTTATTAACGATCTGAGGTATTTGAATAACTTCCTTAAAACTTGTACTGAATGATTCAAGAAGACTTTTAATAACACTGCTAGATTATTTTGGGTTAACTTTTTTTAAACTCCAAGCACAGATAGACACAGATTGGATACAGATAGACAGAGATAGGACACATGGAAATGAAGCTAATACAAGATGGCGTAACCTTGCGTGATGACCTGTCCTTGTAGGTGTTTGGTGTTTTCCCCGTGCGCTTTCATTTAGTTAATCTACAGTCTATAGCCTACCCGTGTCTTATTTACAATTTGTTGTTAGGAGCCTACCCATTGAAGTCCAGCTTAACATCTAGGCTATATTAAATTATCTTTACAAACAATGTAGCTTTTCGCCCGTCTCCTCTACTTTGGTTCACCCACCAGCCTACAGTGTCTCAGCTAATCTGTCCCTCTGGAACCTGAGATTGCATGTCTCTTGGTGACTCTGGTGGATTCTTTGACGCTTCTCCGCTGAGCGTTCACGGTCTCCCCTGGGCCTCAGTGTTTCCACACGGATGCTACACTGACTCTCTGCTGCCAAGTGCCTCGGGTTCCTGGTGTCTCCAAGAAGTTTATCTGCTGAGTCGGGGTGGTCCAGCTGTACTGTTCTTCTGTGTCTAATCGTTGATACACCAGAGTGCTTGGGGCCTTTCTCGACCCTGATCCCCCGGCTTGGATACCTTGGCAGCAGGGCTACATCTCCTGTTGACCCTCGTTCTACCACTGAGCCCCAGGAGAGCTATCTGTGCACGTCCTGTTGTTATGTCCGTTATATGCCACCTTGCATCCCAACCCACTTCTCGGGCTAGTCTCCCTCCCCCGGGGTGAAACATTGATGCGTCTCCACATTTTGGGATGTTATTTTGGTTACTCTGTTTCTAGGGCTGCCTCTATTTTACCCTTATGTTTGCTAATGAAACAGCTTTTCCAAACGTCCATCCATCAAGCCGATCATGAATTCCCTCTCATGTGCACAGCAGCCAGAGAAGATTACAGTCAGCCGTATCTCATGACTGTTGGTTTCTGGTAATGTGCATTTAAACCCTGGCCCAGTTGTTTCCACTGTTAACTATTATGTCAACATTGATACTAATAGAGTGACTTCTGAAACTGCGAAAGCCTCCGATCAATCTTTAAAAGGAAAACTCCACCCAAAAAAACGATATAGTCCATTGTTGACATAGTCCCAAAATGTTTTTGCTAGTCAGCAATCAAGTTTGCAAGATATTGTAACTTTTCAAAATACAGGAATCATCCCCGTATGATGCATTTCGCATCATATGATGGTACGTTTTGCTGGAGTACTGAAATTCCGAAGAACAACAGAAGAACCTTGTTTCTTAACATTCTTGGAAGAATTTTACGTTTTAGAACCCAATGTCAAACCAATTAAATGTAACATGTTTGAACTTTTAGGAAAACCTTCTGTTAAAGGATTAAAATTACGTTTTTTTTCCGTCAACGTTATTTTCTCCATCCTTGCCATTGATAACATACTTCACCACGACTAATAATGGAGGGTCCTTCACCTAGTGGCCAGTTACCGGTTTAGCTCTCCATAGTCTTCCTCTGTCACCATGCAGTGTCTTTGGTGCTACAGACGAGTGTCACAGCAAGTTGCCAACACCGTCAACATCGAAGTGTGATATTTATCCGTGGTATATTACAGAGACGGCTTATTGGAGGCTAGAAGAGGTGCTAGAGGTGTTATAGAATAGACGTTTCTCGTTTCTGTTTAAGAGAACACATCAAAAGGAATCATCCAATGAAATATATGGTACTAATCGGCCAGAGTTACACAGCTGCTCCCTCTCATCTGCCTTCACTCAAATCATATGTGATTTGTTACATGCTTCCTAGAAAACAGGTGTAGAGTTAAAAGGCAAGATAAAAAATGTAATACATTTTTTAAATAATGACACGAAGAATAAATACACAGTGAATAACGCATAAAAATGATGTGTATAAATAACCTTGCTATATACAGGGAACCCAGTACTGAGTCGATGTGCAGGGGTTAGAGGTAATTGAGGTAGCTATGTACATATATTTATTTTATTTATTTTTATTTAACCTTTATTTAGTCATGCAACAGGAAAGATAGACAGTCTGGACAAGTCAGTTAAAATTACACCTGACCCAATGACATCAGATCCGACCCAACGACATCAGATCCGACCCAACGACATCAGATCCGACCCAATGACATCAGATCCGACCCAATGACATCAGATCCGACCCACTGACATCAGATCCGACCCAACGATATCAGATCCGACCCAACGATATCAGATCAGACCCAATGACATCAGATCAGACCCAATGGCATCAGATCAGACCCAATGGCATCAGATCAGACCCAATGACATCAAGATTCTGTACTCTTTCCAACGCATCAAGATATCCGACCCTATACGATATATCAGATCCGACACCCAATAACTGACCATCACAGATCCGACCCAACGATATCAGATCAGGACCCAATGACATCAGATCCGACCATGACATCAAGATCCGACCCAATGACATCACAAGATCCGACCCAATGACATCAGATCCGACCCAATGACATCAGATCCGACAACCAGACCCACGGCATCAGATCCGACCCAACGATATCAGATCAGACCACATGGCATCAGATCCGACCCAACGATATCAGATCAGACCCAATGACATTAGATCCGACCCAATGGCATCAGATCCGACCCAACGATATCAGCTCAGACCCAATGACATCAATCCGACGCCAATGACATAGATCCGACCCAACGATATCAGATCAGACCCAATGACATCAGATCCGACCCAATGGCATCAGATCCGACCCAATGGCATCAGATCCGACCCCAATGACATCAGATCCGACCCAGACATTATTTAGAATTTCTGGATCAAGACCGGCTCGGGTCCCAGATTGAGGCTCTGGTAGTCTCGGTAGTCTCCGGTAGTCCCGGTAGTTCAGGTAGTCACGGTAGTCTCCGGTAGTCTCCGGTAGTCTCGTAGTCTCCGGGTTGTGTCCGGTAGTCTCAGGTGGTCTCCGGTAGTGTCCGGTAGTCTCAGGTGGTCTCCGGTGGTCTCCGGTGGTCTCAGGTGGTCTCAAGGTGGTCTCAGGTCAGTCTCCGGTAGTCTCAGGTTAGTCTCCGGTACCGTCTCAGGTAGTCTCAGGTAGTGTCCAATAGTCTCAGAGTTGGTCTCCGGTAGTCTTCGCGGTAGTCTCCGGTAGTCTCCGGCACACACCTCACATCCCAACCACTCACCCTCCAACACCCTCCAACTCCCATCACCTGACCTATTTGTTCAGGCATAACAAAAAGATCATGCAGCCAGATAACATTTATCTGAACCAACGCTCTAACTAAAAGACCATCTAAAAAAAAAATGAAATACTTGTTCTGGCCGGGGTCTCCGGTGGTCTCAGGTGGTCTCAGGTAGTCTCAGGTAGTCTCAGGTAGTCTCCGGTAGTCTCAGGTAGTCTCAGGTAGTCTCCGGTAGTCTCCGGTAGTCTCCGGTAGTCTCCGGTATTTCAGTTCAGGTGAATCCATGGAGACCTCTACTACCCATTGTAGCGCCTTGCGGTCGGAGGCCAAACAGTTGCCATAGCAACCTGTGATGGTGGTGTAGCTTTAGAACTTTGAGGATCTGAGGACACATGCCAAAATATTTTCAGGGGGAGAGGTAGTTGTTTGGGCTAAATTATAGATGGGCTATGTACAGGTGCAGTATTCTATGAGCTGCTCTGACAGCTGGTGCTTAAAGCTAGTGAGGGAGATAAGTGTTTCCAGCTTCAGAGATTTTTGTAGTTCATTCCAGTCATTGGCAGCAGAGAACTGGAAGGAGAGGCGGCTAAAGGAAGAATTGGTTTTTGGGGTGACCAGAGAGATATACCTGCTGGAGCGCGTGCTACAGTTGGGTGCTGCTATGGTGACCAGCGAGCTGAGATAAGGGAGGACTTTACCTAGCAGGGTCTTGTAGATGACCTGGAGCCAGTGGGTTTGGCGACGAGTATGAAGCGAGGGCCAGCCAACGAGAGCATACAGGTAGCAGTGGTGGGTAGTATATGGGGCTTTGGTGACAAAACGGATGGCACTGTGATAGACTGCATCCAATTTGTTGAGTAGAGTGTTGGAGGCTATTTTGTAAATGACATCGCCGAAGTCGAGGATCGGTAGGATGGTCAGTTTTACGAGGGTATGTTTGGCAGCATGAGTGAAGGAGGCTTTGTTGCGAAATTCTAGATTTAACTTTGGATTGGAGATGTTTGATGTGAGTCTGGAAGGAGAGTTTACAGTCTAACCAGACACCTAGGTATTTGTAGTTATCCACATATTCTAAGTCAGAACCGTCCAGAGTAGTGATGTTGGACAGGCGGGCAGGTGCAGGCAGCGATCGGTTGAAGAGCATGCATTTAGTTTTACTGGCATTTAAGAACAGTTGGAGGCCACGGAAGGAGAGTTGTTTGGCATTGAAGCTCGTCTGGAGGGTTGTTAACACAGTGTCCAAAGAAGGGCCAGAAGTATACAGAATGGTGTTGTCTATATTATATAACATAGAATGTATGGGTATCTTTATATACCATAGAATGTATGGGTATCTTTATATACCATAGAATGTATGGGTATATACCATCTAAGGTGGAGTTTCCTTTTTCTCCGTGTGAAAATGTTCATAGAAGGTCCTCATAATGTCCCAGACGTGACACCTGCGTAGTGCACTACCGTTTCCCATTTCCTCATAAATGTCCCAGAGCCTACGTCCTAAGTGACACCCTGCGTAGTGCACTACCGTTGTCCATTTCCTCATAATGTCCACAGACTACGTCCTAACTGATCCACCTGCGTAGTGCACTACTGTTGTCCCAGGTCCTCATAATGTCCCAGAGCCTACTCCTAAGGACACCCTGCGTAGTGCACTACTGTTGTCAGGTCCTCTAATGTCCAGAGCTACGTCTAACTGAACCTGTGTAGTGCACTACTGTTGTCCAGGTCCTCATAATGTCACAGCGAGTATGTCCTAACTGCCACCCTGCGTAGTGCACTACTGTTGTCCAGTCCTATAATGTCACAGAGCTACGTCCTAACTGCACCTGCGTAGTGCACTACTGTTGTCCAGGTCTCATAATGTCAGCAGCGATATGTCCTAACTGACACCCTGCGTAGTGCACTACTGTTGTCCAGGTCATCATAAGTCCCAGAGCCTACGTCCTATACGACACCCGTGCGTAGTGCACTACTGTTGTCCAGGTCTCATAATGTCCAGAGCCTACGTCCTAAGTGACACCTTGCGTAGTGCACTACTGTTGTCCAGGTCCTCATAATGTCCCAGAGCCTACGTCCTAAACTGAACACCCCTGCGTAGTTGCACTACTGTTGTCCAGGTCCTCATAAATGTCCCAGAGCCTACTCCTACACTGACACCCTGGTGTGCACTACTGTTGTCCAGGTCCTCATAATGTCCCAGAGCCTACGTCCTAAACTGACACCCTGCGTAGTGGCACTACTGTTGTCCAGGTCCTCATAATGTCCAGAGCCTACGTCCTAACTGACACCCTGCGTAGTGCACTACTGTTGTCCAGGTCCTCATAATGTCACAGAGCCTACGTCCTAACTGACACCTGCGTAGTGCACTACTGTTGTCAGGTCCTCATATGCACAGCGAGTAGTCCTATGACACCCCTGCGTAGTGCACTACTGTTGTCCAGGTCCTCATATGTCCCAGAGCTACGTCCTAACTGACACCCTGCGTAGTGCACTACTGTTGTCCAGGTCTCATAATGTCCAGAGCCTACGTCCTAACTGACACCCTGCCGTAGTGCACTACTGTTGTCCAGGTCCTCATAATGTCCCAGAGCCTACGTCCTAATGACACCCTGCGTAGTGCACTACTCTGTTGTCCAGGTCCTCATAAATGTCCCAGAGCCTACGTTCTACTGACCCCTGCGTAGTGCATACTGTTGTCCCAGTCCTCATAATGTCCCAGAGTCTACGTCCTAACTGACACCCTGCGTAGTGCACTACTGTTGTCCAGGTCCTCATAATGTCCCAGAGCCTACGTCCTAACTGACACCTGCGTAGTGCACTACTGTTGTCCTGGGCCCATAGGGGATAGTGTGCCGGTTAGGACACATACATGGTACAGAGTGCCTCTCAGTCTTCCTGGTTGACGGTTGAGGAAAGCAGAGGCTGCAAACCGACGACTCACAGACATCTACACTGAGACACCTTCCAGCTTTCACTGGAATGTTAAAAACTAGATTACAAACAACCTCTGTCATAATAACACTGTAGTGATGAAAGACACAAGCCCCTAAGGATAAACTTTCCACTTTGTGTCGTCATCTTGACCAGTTTCACAGAGAAGTTTCTAGAAGCTAGCGGTTGCTATAGTCTGGTCCAATCATTAATGTAACACACACCCAGAACTCACAGCAATTAAAGTTAAGCAGCTCCATTTCAACCTATTATGGTCACAGGTTTGTGCTTTCCCTCCTTTTCGACCAGATTATTATGGTCACAGGTTTGTGCTTTCCCTCCTTTCGACCAGATTATTATGGTCACAGGTTTGTGCTTTCCTCCTTTCGACCAGATTATTATGGTCACAGGTTTGTGCTTTCCCTCCTTTCGACCAGATTATTATGGTCACAGGTTTGTGCTTTCCCTCCTTTCGACCAGATTATTATGGTCACAAGTTTGTGCTTTCCCTCCTTTCGACCAGATTATTATGGTCACAGGTTTGTGCTTTCCTCCTTTCGACCAGATTATTATGGTCACAGTTTGTGCTTTCCCTCCTTTCGACCAGATTATTATGGTCACGGTTTGTGCTTTCCTCCTTTCGACCAGATTTTATGGTCACAGGTTTGTGCGTTCCCTCCTTTTGACCAGATTATTATGGTCACAGTGTTTGTGCTTTCCCTCCTTTCGACCAGATTATTATGGTCACAGGTTTGTGCTTTCCCAGATTTAAAACGCTGAAGCTTTACGGTCTGTTGCCTTCGACGTTGTTGAGAACTTTTAAGAGAAAAGAAACTAAATCTACTCTGTGGTTGATTTCAACACAAGATGCCCAAACCACATCTCTCCCTATTATAAAACAAAATGATCTGTTTTGTTATATATTAAATTGTAATATTAGAAAGTAACTCAAAATGTAATAAATGCCACTCTATATCTGAAATGGTACAGGTGTCTTCCTTATTCATGTCCATAACCATGTGTGTGAGGTGTATACTTTTGTTTCAAATAAGATTTGTTTAAGACTACCAAGAAACTCTGTGTGACCCTGATTTAGTCCACTACACCACTAAATCAAAAGGTTAAACATGTCCACACACACCAGACGCGCCAGTTCATGCTGTCTCTCATCATAACTGTCAAACAGGACAGAGAGCACATAGAGGACAGAGAGCACATAGAGGACAGAGAGTAGCCATAGAGGACAGATAGTATCATAGAGGACATGAGAGTAGCATAGAGGACAGAGAGTAGCCATAGAGGACAAGAGAGTAGCCATAAGAGGACAGAGAGTAGCCATAGAGGACAGAGAGTAGCCATAGAGGACAGAGAGTGTATAGAGGACAGAGAGTGTATAGAGGAACAGAGAGTGTATAGAGGACAGAGAGTGTATAGAGGACAGAGAGTATATAGAGGACAGAGAGTACCATAGAGGACAGAGAGTATATAGAGGACAGAGAAGTATATAGAGGACAGAGAGCATAGAGACTAGAGAGCACATAGAGAACAGAGAGCACATAGAGAACAGAGAGTAGCCATTCAGGACAGAGTGTGATAGAGAACAGAGGATATAGAGGACAGAGAGTATATAGAGGACAGAGAGTATAATAGAGGACAGAGAGCACATAGAGAACAGAGAGCACATAGAGAACAGAGAGCACATAGGACAGAGTAGCCATTCAGGACAGAGAAGTGTATAGAGACAGAGAGTATATAGAGGACATAGAGTGTATAGAGGATAGAGAAGTGTATAGAGGAACAGAGAGTGTATAGAGGACAGAGAGTAGCCATAGAGGACAGAGAGTGGTATAGAGGACAGAGAAGTGTAATAGAGGACAGAGAGTGTATAGAGGACACAGAGAGTGTATTGAGGACAGAGAGTGTATAGAAGAGGCCATTCAGCTTTGATGAAAGTTTAAGTAGTAAATAGAGGCGCATTAGCTTTGATGACAAGTTTAAGTATAAATGAGAGTGCCATTCAGCTTTTGATGAACAGTTTAAGTATAAATAGAGGCCATTCAGGCTTTGTTGAAAGATTTAAGTATAAATAGAGGCCATTCAGCTTTGTTGAAAAGTTTAAAGTATAAATAAGAGGCCATTCAGCTTTGATGAAATTTAAGTATAAATAGAGGCCTTCAGCTTTGATGAAAGTTTAAGTATAAATAGAGGCCATTCAGCTTTGATGAAGTTTAAGTATAAATAGAGGCCATTCAGCTTTATGAAAGTTTAAGTATAAATAGAGGCCATTCAGCTTTGATGAAAGTTTAAGTATAAATAGAGGCCCATTCAGCTTTGTTGAACGTTTAAGTATAAATAGACAATTCAGCTTTGATGAAAAGTTTTAAGTATAATGAGGCCATTCAGCTTTGTTGAAAGTTTAAGTATAAAAGAGGCCATTCAGCTTTGTTGAAGTTTAAGTATAAATAGAGGCCATTCAGCTTTGATGAAAGTTTAAGTATAATAGAGGCATTCAGTTTTGTTGAAAGTTTAAGTATACATAGAGGCAATTCAGCTTTGATGAAAGTTTAAGTATAATTAGAGGCCATTCAGCTTTGATGAATGTTTAAGTATAAATAGAGGCCATTCCAGCTTTGATGAAAGTTTAAGTATAAATAGAGGCCATTCAGCTTTGTTGAAAAGTTTAAGTATATGAGGCGAAGGCCATTCAGCTTTGTTGAAAGTTTAAGTATAAATAGAGGCCATTCAGCTTTGATGAAGTTAAGTAATAAATAGAGGCCATTCAGCTTTGATGAAAGTTTAAGTATAATAGAGGCCATTCAGCTTTGATGAAAGTTTAAGTATAATAGAGGACATTCAGCTTTGTTGAAAGTTTAAGATAAATAGAGGCATTCACTTTGTTGAAAGTTTAAGTATAATAGAGGACATTCCAGCTTTGATGAAAAGTATAGAAATAGAGGCCATTCAGCTTTGAATGAAAGTTTAAGATATGAGGCCATTCAGCTTTGATGAAAGTTTAAGTATAAAATAGAGGCCAATTCCAGCTTTGTTGAACGTTTAAGTATAAATAGAGGACATTCAAGCTTTTGATGAAAGTTTAAAGTTAAGTAGAGACATCTTCACAGAGGCCATTCAGCTTTGTTGAAAGTTTAAGTATAAATAGAGGCCATTCAGCTTTGTTGAAAGTTTAAGTATAAATAGAGGCCATTCAGCTTTGTCATCGTTTGCAGCCAAGTGTTGATTGAGGCTCATAAAGCTTTTGAATTCCATCGTAAATCTTTAAATAGTGACAGAAGCTGTTTGATGTGATGTGAGCCACACGTTAAATGTTTCAGAGTGGGAAGACTTAATTTAGTGTCTCCCTGGCCCAGTTCAGTTTCCAGAATTGTGAACAGTTAGATGCTTATCCTGTAACACACAGCGTTTACAGACAGATTTAATCCATTCCTTTGAAAGAGGTGGAAGAATATAGAAATGGCAGTGATAAGCTTACATTGTTATTTTGAGCCAAAGCCCTAGGCTACTTAACTACCAAAGACACTGATTGCATCATGTCCAATGTAATAAAATGGGCCAAACGAAAGCCTTTTTCAGAGAGATGTTTTGCTCTGTAGCTGGCCAGTGAAAGTGGCTATCGGAGGGTCTAATTAGCACCCCGCCCCCTTAACCATAAGCAGAGGGAGAGGGGCTACGACATAAATGGCTTAGTGTGTGTGAGAGAAAGGGCTTCTGGGGGCTGTAGTTTCCCTATACCTCACAACACCACTGCACTGTTAAGTAGTAACAGTAGTTTACATCTAAACATACAGCTGTCATGATGCAGAGTCTCACAACACGTATGGCTACAGTTTCTGGGCTGAGAGGCCCAGTGTTTCTAAGCAGTTGTGTTTTACTGAGATTATTACCGAGTAACTGACAGAGCAATTTAGTGACACGTGCATGTTACCGACGAAGGAGTTTTTCAGACAAGTACATTAAGTTAAAGCCCTTCTGAGGAGGTTTCCTTTAGTCTACTATACCTAAATATACCCCAGTTCCCACTCTGAACAGCTGAGCTGTGAGGTCCTAACTTCTGTATGTAGCAGGTGGTACTTGACTGGGGTCCATGTTTTTTAGGCCTAATTCTAAAATGGGTTGGTCAAAACAAGCGTTGAGATTGGTTGAGATACTAAAAAGTTAAAACTGTTCAGCACAGGTAAATCTATGATGCAAAAAAACAATGGCCATCTTTTTTTCTGTTCCATCTGATAAATTCATGCGCATCAGGACCATGCCGCCTCATTACCGCAGTACAGCCAATGCTAAGAAAGTGATCTAGCACGACTTCTCTGTACAATTGCTTTATTATGCAGTGTTGACTGGTGTATTGTGAGGCCACTTAGAGTAGCCTGCTGTGATGCTATAAGATCAAACGATTAGGATGGAACGATGGGTGGATGGTATCAGGGTTGGCGTCCTGGTCCTCAGCCTCAATTGCTACCCGGCTGGTGGACGAGATTAGGGGCAGCTGGAGTAGGGATTTAACCAGTAATTACTGTGGTGGTAGGGCAAATGGAAAAGACACTATCACCTGTGCCATAAGGGTCCAGACCTCTAGGCAGAAGGCTGTGGTGCGCTCACATACAGAGAGGATTCAGTTGAATTAGTACTATTGTAATAATTCCAACAGGGTGGCCTTCTCATTCAGTTTGCAGCATAGCATTATAGCAAACCCGTGAGTCTACACATTCATTCAAGATAGACAAGCTCATGAGAAAACACACTGAAACTAATACAGGTTTGTGGAAAGTTTAAAAGTTTGTTGGTAACTACAGAATACTTCTACAGAAGACTGGTCAAGTGTTACTTTCTACATCTTAATATTAGATTACAATTATTATTTGGATTTGGATTAGAAAACATTTCCTATAGGGAGATAAAAGTTGCGCTCCACTATAAATTAAACCAGAATATTCATTTAAGGCTGAAAATGTGAGAAACTGCAGACGTTTAATATCCCTTTGAGAGAAAGTCCTAGAACGCTATCGTGTAAATTTGACATCACCATGTTCCACTTCGCAAACCACAGCAGACGTGTAATTTTCCCACACCAAGCGCAGTCACCGTGAACCTGCGCTTCCTCACGTAACATGATGTATTTTCTGAATACAACATCTCTTAACATTGATCACAGATCAGTGGATAGACATCGTTCACAATAGCAAGATAATAAAGTAACATTTTAGAAAATACGCACATTTATTAGGAGACAAACTATTAATAAGTAGAGAAAGTGTCAAAAACAAAACGACTTCAATTCAGTGTTATGAAAAAAAACGTGTTGGCTCTAAAATAATAATAATAGCCTAAGCCGCATACCTGTTTGAAATGGCTGTTGACTGCTGTCGGCTGAGTGGGCATTGGAAATAAACTGTGCCCAGGAAAACCATACTAAAACACCAAACTTCAGATACTCCATGTCTTCGGTGGGTTTTCAGGCAGTCCCTTGTTGCAGAGCGGGGGTTAGGGGACTGACCGATCCGTTGCTTCTCCTCCGCTAGTCTGCTGTGCGCTAGTGGTCAGGACGCCCACCTTGGGGTCGACGACTTACTGGCTCTCCTCTCGCGATAATACAATTCAATTTTTAAAACATCCTTCTGCCTAACTTTGAGAGAGAGAGAGAGGGAGAGCTGGGTGAGAGTGAGGCTACAGTTGGTTAAGCCCCCAGGGACTGCTAGAATAAATACTGTTATTCAGAGACAGAACAGACCGCTAAAGGTGGGGTTCCTTAATTGCAACTGTAGCCACTTGGCTACTTCTTCCAGTAGTGTTGCGTGTTGGCCTAACAGACAGTTAGAGAGAGAGAGAGAGAGAGAGGGACAGAGAGGGAGCGAGAGAGAGGGAGCAAGAGAGAGAGAGAGCGAGAGAGAGATTAGAGACACATATTTCTCTCAGATTACACAGACCCACAAAGAATTGGAAAACAATCCCAATTTTGATAAACTCCCATATCTACTGGGTGAAATACCACAGTGTGCCATCACAGCAGCAAGATTTGTGACCTGTTGCCACAAGAAAAGGGCAACCAGTGAAGAACAAATAACACTGTAAATACAACCCATATTTATGTTTATTTATTTTCCCTTTTGTACTTTAACTATTTGCACACCGTTACAACACTGTATATAGACAATATAACATTTGGAATGTCTCTATTCATTTGAAACTTTTGTTTGTGATGTTAATTTCAACTTTTGTTTTTGGACAATGTAAACACATGTTTCCCATGCAAATAAAGCCCCTTCAAATGTAATTGAATTATGCAGAGAGAGAGAAGCTTGGTGTTAAAGTGTGATTGAACAAATACAGCTGTGTTTGACAAACCTCCAACCGCCCTAAAGTAAGTAGCCTACCCCCTCGTCCCTGTCCCCTTCCACCCACAGTGATTGAAATACATGAGGCCTGTGTGGTTAACTGTCATTCTCTTCTCTCCTCAGTTCTTCTAACAGTTCTGACTCAAATGGCTGGAAAAAAGGGAAATAATATTTCAATGACAACGTGAGAAACACTTTTATTCAGAAATATATATATTTTTCAATCAAAATTAAATCAAACTGGTGGGAACCACACACAGTTAAATGTATTTTATTTCACCTTTATTTAACTAGGCAAGTCAGTTAAGAAAAAAAWTATTGTTTACAATGACGGCCGACCACGGCCAAACTCTATCCCGGACGACGCTGGGCCAATTGGGCGCCGCCCTCCCAATCACAACCGGTTGTGATATAGCCTGGAATTGAACCAGGGTCTGTAGTGACGCCTCTAGCACTGAGATGCAGTGCCTTAGACYGCTGCACYACTCGGGAGCCCAAAAGTTAGGCTAGATCAGGACGCGGTAAGACTTTTAGAAACTGGCTGTCACGTTCCTGACCTTATTTCCTTTATTTWGTCTTTGTTTAGTATGGTCAGGACGTGAGCTGGRTGGGCATTCTATGTTATGTGTTTCTATGTTGGGTTCTTTTCAATTAGCCTGATATGGTTCTCAATCAGGGGCAGGTGTTTTACGTTTCCTCTGATTGAGAACCATATTAAGGTAGGCTGTTCACACTGTTTGTTTGTGGGTGATTGTTCCTGTGTCAGTGTTTGTGCCACACGGGACTGTTTCGTTTGTTAGTTTGTTCCTGTTCGTGCGTTGTCTGTAAGTTCTCATGTTCAGGTCTGTTTACGTCGTTTATTGTTTTGTAGTTTGTTAAGAGTTTTTCCGTCTTCGTCTTTCTTTAATAAATCAAACAATAAATAAATAAATCAAACATGTATTCTACCCAAGCTGCGTTTTGGTCCGATCCATGCTCCTCCTCAGATGAGGAGGAGAACGAACGTTACACTGGCTGGTGGGAACCAAACACAGTTAGCCTACATCAGGACGCAGGAAGCTACAACTTTTAGAAACTGATATAAGATGATAAAATGATAAAACTATTGTGTACTATAGAACAAGGATTATTAAAAAAAAGAGGAATCAAAAGCTGAGGGCATAAAATCAACTTCTACTCAAAGCGAGAACAGCGAAGAAACAAAGAGTTGTTTCTCGCCCTGAAATTACATCACACAATTCCAAGATTTAATTACCTAGTTTAATTTGATAGTTAGCCATTGATTGAGGTGACTGAATCAGGCTAGTCCCATAATGGTTTCGAAGGAATCAGGCTAGTCCCATAATGGTTTCTCTTAAAAACCATTATGGGACTAAGCCTGATTCCAGTTCCATAGAAACCATTATGGACTAGCCTGATTCCTTAACCATTATGGACTAGCCTTATCCAGTTCATAGAAACCATTATGACTAGCCTGATTCCAGTTCCTTTATTAAACCATATCGGACTAGGCTGATTTCATTCCATAGAAACCATTATGGGACTAGCCTGATTTCTAGAAACCATTATGGGACTAGCCTGATTCAGTTCCATAGAAACCATTAGGGACTAGCCTGATTCCTTAGAAACCATTATGGACTAGCCTGATTCCAGTTCCATAGAAACCATTACGGGAACTACCTGATCCATTCCTTGAAACCATTATGGGACTGGCCTGATTCCAGGTTCCTTAAAACCATTATGGGACTAGCTGATTCCAGTTCATAGAAACCATTATGGGACTAGCCTGATTCCAGTTCCTTATAAACCACTATGGGACTAGCCTGATTCAGTTCCTTAGAAACCATTATGGGACTAGGTCTCTGATTCCAGTTCCTTTAGAAACCATTATGGGACTAGCCTGATTCCAGTTCCATAGAAACCATTATGGGACTAGCCTGATTCCAGTTCCTTAGAAACCATTATGGACTAGCCTGATTCCAGTTCTAGAAACCATTATGGGACTAGCCTGATTCCAGTTCCATAGAAACCATTATGGAACTAGCCTGATTCCATCAGAAACCATTATGGACTGCCTGATTCCAGTTCCTTAAAACCATAGGGACTTGCCTGATTCCAGTTCCATTATAAACCATTATGGGACTAGCCTGATTCCTTAGAAACCATTATGGACTGCCTTAGTTCCTTAGAAACCATATGGACTAGCCTGATTCCAGTTCCTAGAAACCATTATTGGACTGGCCTGATTCCAGTTCCATAAAACCATTATGGGACTAGCCTGATTCCAGTTCCTTAAAACCATTATGGGACTAGCCTGATTCCAGTTCCTTAAAAACCATTATGGACTAGCCTGATTTCAGTTCCTAGTAGAAACCATTATGGGACTAGCCTGATTCCTTAAGCCATTATGGGACTAGCCTTATTCCAGTTCCATAGAAACCATTATGGGACTAGCCTGATTCCAGTTCCTTATAAACCATTATGGACTAGGCTGATTTCAGTTCCATAGAAACCATTATGGACTAGCTGATTCCTTAGAAACCATTATGGGACTAGCCTGATTCCAGTTCCATAGAAACCATTAGGGACTAGCCTGATTCCTTAGAAACCATTATGGGACTAGCCTGATTCCAGTTCCATATAAACCATTACGGGACTACCTGATTCCAGTTCCTTTAAACCATTATGGGACTGGCCTGATTCCAGTTCCTTAGAAACCATTATGGGACTAGCCTGATTCCAGTTCATAGAAACCATTAGGGACTAGCCTGATTCCAGTTCCTATAGAAACCATATGGGACTAGCCTGATTCCAGTTCCTTAGAAACCATTATGGGACTAGGCTGATTCCAGTTCTTAGAAACCATTATGGGACTAGCCTGATTCCAGTTCCATAGAAACCATATGGGACTAGCCTGATTCCATTCCTTAAACCATATGGGACTAGCCTGATTCCAGTCCTTGATAACCATTTTGGACTAGCCTGATTCCAGTTCCTTAAAAAACATTATGGACTAGCCTGATTCCAGTTCCATAGAAACCATTATGGGACTAGCCTGATTCCTTATAAACCATTATGGACTAGCCTGATTCCAGTTCCTTAAAAACCATTAGGACTAGCCTGATTCCATTCGCATAGAAACCATTATGGGACTAGCCTGATTCCTTAACCATTATGGGACTAGCCTATTCCAGTTCCATAGAAACCATTATGGGACTAGCCTGATTCCTTAGAAACCATTATGGACAGCCTGATTCCAGTTCCATAGAAACCATTACGGACTAGCCTTTTTCCTTAGAAACCATTTATGGGACTAGCCTGATTCCAGTTCCATAAAACCATTACGGGACTAGCCTGATTCCTTAGAAACCATTAGGGACTAGCCTGATTCCATGCCTTAGAAACCATTATGGGACTAGCCCCTGATTCCTTAGAAACCATTTTGGACTAGCCTTGATTCCTTAGAAACCATTATGGAACTGACCTTATTCTTAGAAACCATTATGGGACTAGCCTGATTCCAGTAGAAACCATTTATGGGACTAGCCTGATGCCTTAGAAAACCATTATGGGACTGCGTCTGATTCCTTTAGAAACCATTACTAGACGACCTGTCTGATTCCATTCCATAGAAACCATTAGGGACTAGCTTATGCCATTTTAGAAACCATTATGGGACTATAGCCTGATATCCAGTTCCATAGAAAACATTACGGGACAAGCCTGATTCCTTAGAAACCATCATGACTGCCTGATTCCAAGTCCTTAAAACCATTACGGGACAACCTGATTCCAGTTCCTTAGAAACCATCATGGGACTAGCCTGATTCCAGTTCCTTAGAAACCATTACATACTAGCCTGATTCCTTAGAAACCATTACGGGACTAGCCTGATTCCAATTCCATAGAAACCATCACAGGACTAGCCTGATTCCAGTTCCTTAGAAACGATTACGGGACTAGCCTGATTCATAGAAAACCATTACGGGACTAGCCTGATTCCAGTTCCATAGAAACCATTATGGAACTAGCCTGATTCCAGTTCCATAAAATCATTACGGGACTAGCCTGATTCCTTAGAAACCATTATGGGACTGCCTGATTACAGTTCCATAGAAACCATTATGGGGACTAGCCTGATTCCTTGAAGAAACCATTATGGACTAGCCTGATTCCAGTTCCATAGAAACCATTATGGAACTAGCCTGATTCCAGTCCATAGAAACCATTATGGGACTAGCCTGATTCCAGTTCCATAGAAACCATTATGGGACTAGCCTGATTCCAGTTCCATAGAAACCATTATGCGGACTAGCCTGATTCCAGTTCCTTAGAAAACCATTACAGTACTAGCCTGATTCCTTAGAAACCATTACGGGACTAGCCTGATTCCAATTCCATAGAACCATCTACAGGACTAGCCTGATTCCAGTCCTTAGAAACGATTACGGCTAAGCCTGATTCCATAAACCATTACGACTAGCCTGATTCCAGTTCCTAGAAACCATTATGAACTAGCCTGATCCAGTTCCATAGAAACCATTTATGGACTAGCCTGATTCCTTTAGAAACCATTAATGGGACTAGCCTGATTCCAGTTCCATAGAAACCATTATGGACTAGCCTGATTCCAGTTCCATATAAACCATTATGGACTAGCCTGATTCCAGTTCCATAAAACCATTATGGACTAGCCTGATTCCAGTTCCATAGAAACCATTATGGACTAGCCTGATTCCATTTCATAGAAACCATTATGGGGACTAGCCTGATTCCAGTTCCATAGAAACCATTATGGGACTAGCCTGATTCCAGTTTCATAGAAACCATTATGGGACTAGCCTGATTCCAGTTCCTTATCAACCATATGGACTGCCTGATTCCAGTTCCTAAACCATTATGGGACTAGCCTGATTCCTTAGAACCATATGGACTAGCCTGCCTTAGAAACCATTATGGGACTAGCCTGATCCAGTTCCATAGAAACCATTATGGACTAGCCTGATTCCAGTCCTTAGAAACCATTATGGGACTGCCTGATTCAGTTCCATAGAAACCATATGGGACTGCCTGATTCCAGTCCTTATAAACCATTATCGGGCCTGGTCTGATTCCTTAGAAAAACCATTATGGGACTAGCCTGATTCCAGTTCCATAGAAAACCATTATGGGACAAGCCTGATCCTTAGAAACCATTATGGGACTAGCCTGATTCCAGTTCCATAGAAACCATTATGGACTGGCCTGATTCCAGTTCCATAGAAACCATTATGGGACTAGCCTGATTCCTAGAAACCATTATGGGACTAGCCTGATTCCTTAGAAACCATTAGGACTACTGATTCCTAGAAACCATTATGGGACTATGCCTGATTCCTTAGAAACCATTATTGGGACTGGCCTGATTTCCTTAGAAACCATTATGGGACTGCCTGATTCCATTAAAACCATTATGGGACTAGCCTGATTCCTTAGAAACCTTATGGGGACTAGCCTGATTCCTTAGAAACCATTATGGGACTAGCCTGATTCCTTTAAAACCATTATGGACTAGCCTGATTCCTTAGAAAACCATGTTATGGGATAGCCTGATTCCTTAGAAACCATTATGGGACTACCTGATTCCAGTTCCATTAGAAACCATTATGGACTGGTCTGATTCTAGTTCCATAGAAACCATTATGGGACTAGCCTGATTCCAGTTCCATAGAAACCGATTATGGACTAGCCTGATTCCAGTTCCATAGAAACCATTATGGGACTAGCCTGATTCCTTAGAAACCATTATGGGACTAGCCTGATTCCTTAGAAACCATTATGGACTAGCCTGATTCCAGTTCCAATAGAAACCATTATGGACTAGCCTGATATCAGTTCCT
>NW_019942992.1:205057-209977 GCF_002910315.2 Salvelinus sp. IW2-2015 | reverse complement strand
CCAGGGGAAGGCGTATGACGTGTTTCTACAGTCATAAGTGACATGCCCTTTTATAGACAAGGTCTTGAAGAGAGACTTCGCTTTTGGAAATCTCACTTCCGGATAGGAAATGGTCTGTAAAAAGAGTTCTGTTTCACTTAGAGAAATAATTCAAACGCTTTTAGAAACTAGAGACTGTTTTCTATCCAATAGTAATAATAATATGCATATTGTACGAGCAAGAATTGAGTACGAGGCCGTTTAAATATCATACGATTTTCTCCAAAAGTGAAAACAGCACCCCCTGTCCTCAACAGGTTTTAAATAATCCCCAAGATATTTGTTAATATTGTCAATGTTCTTATAAATGTGTCATGTCAGTTCATGAAATAATCCCTGGCTGATTGACATCGTATCTTATCAGAGGTACAGTAGCCTTTAAACGTCTACCGACCCACCCTCCCAGATCCGCACACAGGGAATATCATATAATATAATTTCATGAAATCACAAGTCCAATACAGCAAATGAAAGATAAACATCTTGTGAAACCAGCCAACATGTCCGATTTTTTAAATGTTTTACAGCGAAAACACAACATATATTTATGTTAGCTCACCACAATAACGCAACACACAACGCCATTTTTTCACCGCAAAGATAGCTTTCACAAAACCCACAAATAGAGATACAATTTATCACTAACCTTTGAACCACTTCATCAGATGACAGTCTTATAACATCATGTTACACAATACATTTATGTTTTGTTCGAAAATGTGCATATTTATAGCTACAAATCCTGGTTTTACATTGGTGCCATGATCATAAACGGCACCAAAACAGCCAGAATAATTACAGAGAGCATCGTGAAATACATAAATACTCATCATAAAACATTTATGAAAAATAAATGTTGTACAGCAAATGAAAGATAAACATCTTGTGAATCCAGCCAACATGTCCAATTTTTTAAATGTTTTACAGCGAAAACACAACATATATTATACAATAGCCCAAAACACAACGCCATTTTTTCACCGCAAAGATAGCTTTCACAAAACCCACAAATAGAGATAAAAATAATCACTAACCTTTGAACAACTTCATCAGATGACAGTCTTATAACATCATGTTATACAATACATTTATGTTTTGTTCGAAAATGTGCATATTTTATGCATATGCAATGTGCATATTTTATGCAATGTGCATATAGCTACAAATCCTGGTTTTACATTGTGAACATGGCGCAAAAATGCTCCAAATTGTCCAGAGAAATTTTGGAGAGTCACGTAATCTAACAGAAAAACTCATCATAAACTTTGCTGAAAAATACATGTTGGATATATAATTAAAGATACACTGGTTCTTAATGCAACCGCTGTGTTAGATTTAAAAAAATAACTTTAGTAAAAAGCACAGCATACAATAATCTGAGACAGCACTCAGCCATTCTCCGCCATGTTGGAGTAAACATATTCAACAAAAATACGAAATAACATCATAAATATTCTCTTACCTTTGATGAACTTTCATCAGAATGCAGTGCCAGGAGTCCTAGTTCCACAATAAATCGTTGTTTTGTTTTAGAAGCCATTTCTTCTGTCGCAATTAGCAACTTTGGCTAGCATAATGGTGCTCACGTGTCATGAATGTTTGGCACATGGAACGAAAATTCCAAAAGTCATAATAAAAGTCGAATAAACTGGTCAAACTCAGTTGAAAATCCATCTTTAGGATTTTTCTCATATATCCAATAACGTCCCAGACGGAGCATTCTTCGTGTCTACCTAACGCGATTGCAGAAAATGATATGGTGCTCCCAGGTGCGCAGCAAAATACTGCCAAAGTGCTGACCTGTCACTCCAAAAGCTCTCATTCGGTCCCACACAGGCTAGACACCTCATTCAACATTCTACTGCCTGTTGACATCTAGTGGAAGGCGTATGAAGTGCTACATATCCATAAATACAAGGCAATTGAATAGGAGCAGCCCTTCAGAGAGACCCATTTCAGGAATTTTCACTTCCTGTTTGGAAGTTTGCCGCTGCCTAATGAGTTCGGTTTTACTCACAGATATAATCCAAACAGTTTTTAGAAACTTCAGAGTGTTTTCTATCAATAGACTAATAATAATATGCATATCATATGATCTTAACAGAGTACGAGGCCGTTTAATTTGGGCAGTATTTTTCCCAAAGTGGAAATGCGCGCCCCCTCTTTCAAGAGGTTAATAAGGCTGCCTAATCCAAAAGTTAATTAATCGTGTGACGGGAAAAGTGTGCTGATAGGAGGGTATTTGCAAGTGGGGACCTTTACTTTATATCACTGAGTCAACACAAGTCATCTCATCTCCTAGAGAGAAGTCTGGCAGGTTAGCCATTATATGATTAGAACTGGCACTTTTCAACAGYATACACACATTACTGTAATGTAGCCGTTGGAACCAACATACTGTACATTTCCSAGGTAATCGTCAGATTGACATTGTCTCGAGGTCATCCATTATTTCACCATTACTTATCATGGCAGGTGCAAACTCTCTTATCGTAGCGATAAAGGAAAGCAGAGTTAGAACTGTGGACCGTCTGTATATAAGACAACACACACACGTCTCAGATCAGTCATCCACAGGCATCTACAGGTGAGTCTGGTTCCTCTCAATGGTCTCTACCTTGCTTGGTTTGCGCTGAGCAAAAGAACTGCAATACATTGCGTTTGATGGGTTGATTGACGAATTGCTTCTTGGCACAGGTGAACGAGTTCTACAGGTGACAGCTGAGCAGACCAGACATCGCATCATGAAGTGGGCTATCGTTCTGTGTGCCGTGGTGGCACTCTCGGAATGCATCATCCAGTACGTTAATCCTGCTATACCCCTGTTATACTCCTGTTATWCTCCTGTTATACTCCTGTTATACTCCYRYTATACYCMYRYTATACYCCTRYTRTACTCCTRYTRTACTCCYRYTATACCCCTGTTATACTCCTRYTATACTCCYACTRTACYCCTGYTATACYCCTRYTRTASTCCTRCYATACYCCTGYTRTACTCCTRYTATACTCCTGCTGTACTCCTGTTATACTCCTGCTATACCCCTGTTATACGCCTACTATACTCCTGCTGYACTCATACTATACTCCCGCTATACCCCTGTTATACGCCTGCTATTCTCCTGTTATACACCCGCTATACTCCTTTTATACTCCYACTATACTTCTACTATGCTCCTGCTATACTCCGGCTATACTCCCACTATACTCCCGCTGTATGTCTACTATTCCCCTGCTGCACGCCTGCTATTCTCCTGTTATACACCCGTCAGACTCCCGATATACTCCTGCTATACTCCCACCRTACTCCCGGTGTGCTCCTGCTATACTCCCACTATACTCACACCAWACTCCTGCTGTACTCCCGCTATACTCCTGCTATACTCCTGTGGTGCTCCTGCTGTACTCCWACTATACTCATGCTATTCTCCTGCTATACCCCGGCTATACTCCTGCTATGCTCCTGCTATACTCCTGCTATACTCCTATATTTACATTACACTACAGATCAGAAGGCAGTGAAAGGTATAATGCCCCAAAATGAGTGAATGATTTGAATAGTCACACACAGTTGTTTAGCCTATGCTGCCATAACGTTTATTGCAATGGTTTGACCAGAAGGTCTTGGACCTTTGACCAGAAACGTTCTGTAACTGAGCTGCTTGCCTAACCGGACTTCTCCTCCTCCACAGGGTGCCGCTGATCAAGGGGAAGAGTGCCAGGGAGAGCCTGGAGGAGCAGGGTCTGTGGAATGAGTACAGAGGGAAGTTCCCTTTCAACCCCACCAGGTTTGACGACCAGAACCTATATGTCTCCAGCGAGCAGATGACCAACGACGCTGATGTAAGCATGAGAATGGAAAGCACTTTCCACTTTCCACTGTGTGAGGCAGCAGAGAAGGCTGAAGCACCTCTTTTGGCCTCTTATTCCTAAATGAATTATTGATCCACCAGGAGAACTTTAGTTTGAAATCAACAATTCGATTACTGATGACCTTTAGGTATTCTGGTGTCATGCAGCTAATTCTTATAATATCATAGGGTAGGGGGAGGTATTTATTAATACAAATCATTATTTCATTATTTGATTTTCTCTAGTTGGCTTATTTTGGAGTGATCTCCATTGGAACTCCTCCTCAGTCCTTCACTGTCATCTTTGACACTGGCTCATCCAACCTGTGGATTCCCTCCGTCTACTGCAGCAGCGCAGCTTGCGGTTTGTAACACACACACGCACAAACACACACATGCACAAACACACACATGCACAAACACACACACGCACAAACACACACACGCACAAACACACACACACAAACACTCCCAGGCTAATCGTGTCTCCCCTCCTTCCAGCCAACCACAACAGGTTCAACCCCRGTTTGTCCTCTACCTTCAAGAATGCTGGGAAGAGCCTGTCCATCCAATACGGCACTGGCAGTATGACTGGCTTCGAGGGCTTCGACACCGTTGTGGTAAGGAACAGAATTCAACGAAACAACATGAGGACGGGAAACATTGTGTAGGTTTCAGTACTATCTCAAATATTCTCCTCTTCTTCCTTCTTCCTTCTTCCTCTCTCCTCTTCTTCTCCTCCACGTCCTCCTCTCCCTGGTCCTCTGTAGGTGGGTGGGATCCCTGTGAAGAACCAGATCTTTGGGCTGAGTCAATCGGAGGCTCCCTTCATGGCTCATATGAAGGCTGATGGTATCCTGGGTCTGGCTTACCCCCGCCTGGCAGCCTCTCAGGCCACACCAGTCTTTGACAACATGATGACCCAGCATCTCGTCAACCAGGACATGTTCTCTGTCTACCTGACTCGGTGAGTGGTCAGAGTGGAGGTCAACCAGGGCTGTGTCTGAAATGGAACCCTATTCCCTATATAGTT
>NW_019942992.1:175368-198572 GCF_002910315.2 Salvelinus sp. IW2-2015 | reverse complement strand
CCAGTCCACTGAGCCAGCCAGTCCTTTGACAATGACAAGGCACATTGGATTATGGATGTTAATACTCTCAAGGACACGGTCGTCGCTTTGCCCAGCTCTCTGCTAAGTACCACTCTCCTGAGAGGTGACAAGCCGCACAGCCAATGATTTAAATATACACTCAATCAGTGGTTCCCCAACTTTTTATAGTCCCGTACCCCTTCAAACATTCAACTCCAGCTGCCTACCCCTCCAGCACCAGGGTCAGCGCACTCTCAATGTTGTTTTTTGCCATCATTTTAAGCCACCCACACACACACTATACAATACATTTATTAAACATAAGAATGAGTGTGAGTTTTTTGTCACAACCCGGCTCGTGGGAAGTGACAAAGAGCTCTTATAGGACCAGGGCATAAATAATAATATAATAATCAATAATTTTGCTCTGTATTTAACCATCTTACATATAAAATTGTGAATAACTCACAACAGGTTAATGAGAAGGGTGTGCTTAAAAGGAGAGAGTCTCAGTCTTAAATCATTTTCAACACACAGTCTGTGCCCGTATTTAGTTTTCATGCTAGTTAGGGCCGAGAATCCACTCTCACATAGGTACGTGGTTGCAAAGGGCATCAGTGTCTTTACAGCGCGATTTGCCAAGGAAGGAAACTCTGAGCGCAGCCCAATCCAGTAATCTGGCAGTGGCTTCTGGTTAAATTAAATAAAAATTTCACAGAACCACTTGTTGCAATTTCGATGAGCCTTCCTTGTTCAGATATCAGTAAGTGGACTGGAGGCAGGGCATGAAAGGCATAACGAATCCAGTGGTTTGTGTTATCTGTTTCAGGAAAGTACCTGCGTAATTGCTCACCCAACTGACTCAGGTGCTTCGCTATATCACATTTGACATTGTCCGTAAGCTTGAGTTCATTTGCACACAAAAAATCATACAATGATGGACCTGTGTGTTGTCCTTGTTAATGCAGACAGAGAAGAGCTCCAACTTCTTAATCATAGCCTCAATTTTGTTCCGCACATTGGATATAGTTGCGGAGAGTCGCTGTAATCCTAGATTCAGATCATTCAGGTGAGAATTAACATCACCCAGATAGGCCAGTCGTGTGAGACACTTGTCATCATGCAAGCGGTCAGACAAGTGAAAATGATGGTCAGTAAAGAAAACTTTAAGCTCGTCTCTTTATTAAAAACATTTTTGACAATACTTTGCCCCTTGATAACCAGCACACTTCTGTATGTTGTAAAAGCGTTGCATAGCTCAGAAAATACACGAGAGTTCAGGGTCCTTAAAATAAACATCCTTAAAGTGTAATTGTAACTTTAAAAGGATATTATGTGAGCTAACATTAAAATAAGCATCCTTAAAGTCTAATTTCTAGGAAGTACTAATGGTACTGTCCGCATTCATACACAGGTGCTTTTTCAAAGCCTATGTCAAATACTCCAGTGACTGTAATTGGCTCCAATTAGTTTAATTGGCCTCAATGAGTGTAATTGTATCCAATGAGTGTAATTGGCTTCAATTAGTTGAATTGGCTCCAATGAGTTTAATTGGCTCCAATGCCTGTAACTGACTCCAATGAGTGTAATTGGCGCCATTGAGTGTAATTGGCTCCAATGAGTGTAATTGACTCCAATGAGTGTAATTGGCTCCAATGAGTGTAATTGACTCCAAAGGGTGTAAATGGCACCAATGAGTGTAATTGACTCCAATGTGTGTAATTGATTCCAATTTGTTTAATTGGCTCCAATGAGTTTAATTGACTCCAACGAGTGTAATTGGCGCCAATGAGTGTAATTGACTCCAATGAGCGTAATTGACTCCAATGAGTGTAATTGGCACCAATGAGTGTAACTGACGCCAATGAGCGTAATTGACTCCAATGTGTGTAATCGACTCCAATGAGTGTAATTGGTGCAGCGTGGTGAGCGTACATTACTTTTATTTAGGAATGACGCCAACAAAACAATAAACAATACAAAAACGACCGTGAAGCTTAAGGGCTATAGTGCCACAAACAAAGACAACTTCCCACACTAAAGGAGGGAAAAAGGGCTACCTAAGTATGGTTCCCAATCAGAGACAACGATAGACAGCTGTCCCTGATTGAGAAAAATACCTGGCCAAAACATAGAAACACAAAATCATAGAAAACAAAAGATAGAATGCCCACCCCAAATCACACCCTGACCAAACCAAATAGAGACATAAAAAGGCTCTCTAAGGTCAAAAAAAGGCCCCCCCCCCCAAAAGTTGCGGACTCCGGCCGCAAAACCTGAACCTATAGGGGAGGGTCTGGGTGGGCATCTATCCGCGGTGGCGGCTCAGGTGCGGGACGCAGACCCCGCTCCACCACTGGCTCACCCCACTTTGGTGGCACCTCTGGTGCGGGGACCCTCGTCGCCGACCCCGGACTGGGCACCCTCGTTGTGGGCCCCGGAAGGGGCACCCTCGTTGCGGGCCCCCGGACTGGGGACCGTCGCTGGGGGCTCCGGACTGGGGACCGTCGCTGGGGGTTCCGGACTGGATACAGCCGCTGGAGGCTCTGGACTGGAGAACGTCACTGGAGGCTCCGATCTGGAGAACGTCGCTGGAGGCTCCAGACTGGAGACCGTCGCTGGAGGCTCCGGACTGGAGGCCGTTGCTGGAGACTCCTGACTGGAGGCCGTCGTGGGAGGCTTCGTGCCATGACTCCTCACTGGAGGCTTCGTGCCATGGATCATCACTGGAGGCTTCTTGCCATGGATCATCACTGGAGGCTTCTTGCCATGGATCATCACTGGAGTGAATGTATGGAAACGAATGGGCAGTCTGGTACATGGAGCTGCCACAGGGCTCACCAGTCTGGGGAGACATACAGGAGGCCTGGTTCTTTTAGCAGCCACAGGACTCACCAGGCTGGGGAGACATACTGGAGGCTTGGTTCTTGGCGCTGGCACCGGATACACTGGGCCGTGGAGGCGCATTGGAGGTCTCGAGCGCAGAGCTGGCGCAACCCGTTCTGGCTGGATGCCCACTTCCACCCGGCAAATGCGGGTCGCTGGCACAGAGCACACCGGCCTGTGAATGCTCACTCGAGACACCGTGCGCATCACCCCATAACACGGTGCCTGACCAGTCACATGCTCCCCACGGTAAGCACTGGGAGTTGGCTCAGGTCTAAACTCCGACTCCGCCAATCTCCCCGTGTGCCCCTCCCAAATTTTTGGGGGAGCTGCCTCTCGGGCTTCCGTGACCGGGTCTTGTCCCCTGCCATTCTCTCCTCCCCGGTCCAGCTCGTCCTCCAGGATGGCGCACGCTGCTAGGTCCCTTGGTGGTGGGTAGTTCTGTCACGGCCGATGCTGGAAGAAGCGGACCAAGGTGCAGCGTGGTGAGCATACATTACTTTTATTTAGGAATGACGCCAACAAAACAATAAGCAATACAAAAACGACCGTGAAGCTTAAGGGCTATAGTGCCACAAACAAAGTTAACTACCCACACTAAAGGAGGGAAAAGGGCTACCTAAGTATGGTTCCCAATCAGAGACAACGATAGACAGCTGTCCCTGATTGAGAACTATACCCGGCCAAAACATAGAAACACAAAATCATAGAAAACAAAACATAGAATTGCCCCACCCCAATCACACCCTGACGCAAAACCAAATAGAGAACTAAAAAGTCTCTCTAAGGTCAGGGCGTGACATATGCTATGGAGATGTCTCTCACCATTGCTATGCATGTCTGGAATGCTAAAAACACACACACACACAAACACCACACACACACACACACACCACACACACACACACACCACACACACACACACACACACACACACACACACACACACACACACACTACACCACACACACCCACACACACACACACACACACACACACACACACACACACACACACACACACACACCACACACACACACCCACACACACACACACACACACACCACAAACACACACAATTGGACAGCCCTGAGTGGGAGTGAAGGGGAAGCAGAAGCGAGATCAGTCTGTACGGGGTGACTAAACCAGCTTTGCCCACCCGCAGAGGGAAGGTGAGGAACGTTCCAACACTGTGGTCTGACCTGTTTCACCTGGAGACCGACAACACAGGTAAATACTGTAGTCTCCATTGCCAGACTTCATAGTTCATATTCACTCTCCTACTGGAACACAAGGAAAGCAGAAGATTGATGCTTTAGGTAGTACTAATTCAAATAGGTAACACGACAATACCTATTAGTGTGTGTGTCCTGGGTCGTAGTACGTGCAGCATGCGGTGGTGTGGGACCCTCAGTCAGACCTCTGTTCTACACCCCCAGCCGAACGTCGTCCCGCAGCCATGCCTTGGCATCATCCTGGGTCCTTCCCGTCTGCCTCTAGAGGAAGAAACGCCCTGATAAAACTACGCCTCACCCCCCCCCCCACCCACCCCAACTCCCTTCCCTCCTCCTCTGCACGTGTGGGTCCATCCCAATCCCTGTCTGACCTGCCTCCAGACCCCAGCTACAGCCACAGTCACAACCTGYAAGCCAATGTCCTAACCCTGTCTGGTGTGTGTGTGAAAACATCTGAAACAGCTCTGTTGTCTCTCATGGTGTTTCAGAGGAGGACCTGCTGAGGCCTATAGCAGCAGACACAGGAGTGTCCGACAGTCCCTCAACATCAGACAGTGGCTGCTACTCCCCCGGGAACACACGTAAGACCTGCCTGACCAGTACACTCCAGACCTAAGCTCTAGACATACAGTATCTGGCCYTGACTATATGCTCCCAACATATTTCCTGCAATGAACATATGCTGTACCGTTTATATATATAGTTTTATTCTTGACATTGATCATCTAACTCCCTTCCTCTCCTCATTMTTTTAACCCCATTACCCCTCTCTCCTGCCCTGCCTCCATCAATCACTCCATCCCTCGCATTTGCAGCTCCTACTCCGAGTCTGCCTTTCTCCAACCTCACCCACACCCACCCAGAGACACCCACCTCTCTGAGGCAACAAAGCCCACCCACAGGAGCTCTGGCCTGGGCGTGGGCACCAGGCCTTCCAGGTGTCCTGGAGCCAGCCAGTTTCCTAGACATTTAGGCAGACACTCAGGGAGTTCTCACTCGGCTGATACAGCTCAGAAGCCCCCCCAGGCATCTAGTGGAGGTGGAAGTGATCAACATGAAGGCCCTGGAGTGAGGTGCAGGGCAAACCTGGATCGCAGAGGGCCCTGAGACAGACAGAGATTGAGAGAGAGAGAGAGAAATGGAGAGAGACTGATATAGATTAAAGTGCCTACTACTATGGGTATATAGTGTATGAACCTTTATGGTTCCACTAAGCTATGAAGTGTGTACTATACTTCAAGATACAAGTTTTCCCACTGTTGTTTACCCTTTTCATTAATGCTTCTGCGTTTGAAATTCTACATATGTAATAATTGAATTTTGTGAAGTGCACCTGTCCCTCCTGCAGCAAAGCACCCCCACAACATGATGTGCCACCCCGTGCTTCACGGTTGGGATGGTGTTCTCCGGCTTGCAAGCCTCCCCCTTTTTCTTCCAAACATGTAAGTTGAGTGTAAGTTCATTAAGAGTTAATTGCACCTCAGATTGCAGCCCAAATAAATGCATCACAGAGTTCAAGTCACAGACACATCTTAACATCAACTTTTCAGAGGAGACTTGGTCTGATTTTCTCACATTTGAGACTCATTGGCGTCAATTACACTCATTGGAGTCAATTACACTCATTGGCACCAATTACACTCATTGGAGCCAATTAAACTCATTGGAGCCAATTAAACTAATTGGAGTCAATTACACACATTGGAGTCAATTACACTCATTGGATCCAATTAAACTCATTGGATCCAATTAAACTCATTGGAGCCAATTAAACTCATTTGAGCTAATTAAACTCATCGGAGCCAATTAAACTAATTGGAGCCAATTACAGTCACTGGAGTATTTGACATAGGCTTTGAAAAAGCACCTGTGTATGAATGGGGACAGTACCATTAGTACTTACTAGAAATTAGACTTTAAGGATGCTTATTTTAATGTTAGCTCACATAATATCATTTTAAAGTTACAATTACACTTTAAGGAGGTTTATTTTAAGGACCCTGAACTCTCGTGTATTTTCTGCGCTATGCAACGCTTTTACAACATACAGAAGTGTGCTGGTTATCAAGGGGCAAAGTATTGTCACATTTTTTAAAATTGAGAGACGAGCTAAAGTTTTCTTTACTGACCATCATTTTCACTTGTCTGACCGCTTGCATGATGACAAGTTTCTCACACGACTGGCCTATCTGGGTGATGTTTTTTCTCACCTGAATGATCTGAATCTAGGATTACAGGGACTCTCCGCAACTATATCCAATGTGCGGAACAAAATTGAGGCTATGATTAAGAAGTTGTAGCTCTTCTCTGTCTGCATTAACAAGGACAACACACAGGTCTTTCCATCATTGTATGATTGACAATGTCAAATGTGATATAGCAAAGCACCTGAGTCAGTTGGGTGCGCAATTACGCAAGTACTTTCCTGAAACAGATAACACAAACCACTGGATTCGTTATGCCTTTCATGCCCTGCCTCCAGTCCACTTACTGATATCTGAACAAGGAAGCCTCATCGAAATTGCAACAAGCGGTTCTGTGATTTTTTTATTTTATTTAACCAGAAGCCACTGCCAGATTACTGGATTGGGCTGCGCTCAGAGTTTCCTGCCTTGGCAAATCGCGCTGTTGACACTGATGCCCTTTGCAACCACGTACTTATGTGAGAGTGGATTCTCGGCCCTCACTAGCATGAAAACTAAATACAGGCACAGACTGTGTGTGGAAAATGATTTAAGACTGAGACTCTCTCCCATACAACCCAACATTGCAGAGTTATGTGCATCCTTTCAAGCACACCCTTCTCATTAACCTGTTGTGAGTTATTCACAATATTATATGTAAGATGGTTAAATAAAGAGCAAAATTATTGATTATTATATTATTATTTGTGCCTTGGTCCTATAAGAGCTCTTTGTCACTTCCCACGAGCCGGGTTGTGACAAAAATCTCACACTCATTCTTATGTTAAATAAATGTATTGTATAGTGTGTGTGTGGCAGGCTTAAAATGGAGAGGGTATTAACATCCATAATCCAATGTGCCTTGTCATTGTCAAAGGACTGGCTGGCTCAGTGGACTGGTTGCCTACTTTTGCTTGACACAGCAAGTCCAACTCTCCAACCAACTCTGCCAGTTTTGGCACAGAGTTTGAGGCCATASGAGYAGTCACATGATTGGCCACATGGTGGCACTACAGGAAAGGAAGTGAATAGATGCATAGACATAGTTTTATGTTTTCAGATTGATTATGCAGTGTGTGCTTTATTCATAATCACAGCAGGAATGAACCAAACAAGACCATGTGACCACTCATCGTGCTAAGACTCCGTTTTATTCTTTTGGATGAACTAATAACAATTATAGACATAGAGCACAATCACTTCCTATCACAAACTACTCAAACATAGCTTTAGAATAGATACGATTGCACTGGAGAGATACGCTCATTTTGTTGTTCATATGGCGTCACGGGATACATTGTTGATCTGTGTTCGATTATCTAGCCAGGGCCAGACCCACCATGTTCTGGGCTCTGCTGAAGATGGAATAGTACTGTCGGATGAAGATGTCACCCARAATCCACAGGTCGGAGTTACTAGAMTGGAGACCGGTGCGGCAGCCATAGTAGGTGGACTGTACAGGTGGCAGAGAGACAGAGAACTAGTCAAAACAATGTTACGGTCACTTCATGGCTACGTAAAGATCTACACACACACAGACACCAACACACACACACACACACACACACACACACCACACACACACACACAACACACAAAACACACACACACACAACACACACACACCACACACACACACACAACACCACACACACACACACACACACACAACACACACACAACACACACACAACACCACACAACACACACACACTGGCGGACGTAGGTGGAGGCTGGGAGAGTGAAGGCCTGTCCGTGGATGTGGAAGACCATCGCTGGCATGTTGTTGACGTTGTTACAGTTCACCACATTCTGAAAAGAGAGAGAGACAAATAGAGGGAGGAGAGAGAGGAGAGAGAGGTTAGAAGAGGAGAGAGAGTATGAGAGGAGAGAGAGGTATGAGAGGAGAGGAGAGGTATGAGAGGAGAGAGAGGTATGAGAGGAGAGAGAGTATGAGAGGAGAGAGAGATGAGAGGAGAGAGGTATGAGAGGAGAGAGAGGTAGGAGAGGAGAGAGAGGTATGAGAGGAGAGAGAGGTATGAGAGGAGAGGAGAGGTATGAGAGGAGAGAGAGGTATGAGAGGAGAGAGAGGAGAGGAGAGAGAGGTATGAGGGAGAGAGAGGTATGAGAGGAGAGAGAGTATGAGGGAGAGAGAGTATGAAGAGAGAAGAGAGGTATGAGAGGAGAGAGAGGTATGAGAGGAAGAGAGGTATGAGAGGAGAGGAGAGGTATGAGAGGAGAGAGAGGTATGAGAGGAGGGAGAGAGAGAGAAGAGGAGAGGAGAGAGGGTATGAGAGGAGAGAGAGGTATGAGAGGAGAGAGGAGGTATGAGAGGAGAGAGAGTATGAGAGGAGAGAGAGGTTTGAGAGGAGAGGAGGTATGAGAGGAGAGAGAGGTATGAGAGGAAGGAGAGAGGTATGAGAGGAGAGAGAGTATGAGAGAGGAAGAGAGGTTAGGGAGGAGAGAGAGGTATGAGAGGAGAGAGAGGTATGAGAGGAGAGAGAGGTTTGAAGAGGAGAGAGAGGTATGAGAGGAGGAGAGGAGGAGAGGTATGAGAGGAGAGAGAGGATGAGAGGAAGAGTGGTTATGAGAGGAGAGGAGAGGTATGAGAGGAGAAGAGAGGTATGAGAGGGAGAGAGAGTAATGAGAGGAGGAGAGAGGTAGGAGCGGAGAGAGAGGTATGAGAGGAGAGAGAGGTCATGAGAGGAGAGAGAGAGTATGAGAGGAGAAGAGAGGTATGAGAGGAGAAGGTTATTGAGGAAGGTATGAGAGAGAGAGAGGTAGGACGCGATAGAGGGAGAGAAGAGGTATTGAGAGGAGAGAGGAGGCGTTATGAGACGAGAAAGGAGAGGGTTATGGGAGAGCGGAGGAGGTGGAGAGGTTATGAGAGGAGGTGATTGATAGAGAGCAAGAGGTAGGGGAGGGGGGGTAAAAAAGAAAAGTTCACGCGGAGAGAGAGAGAACGAATGCAATTTAAAACAGCGTTTGCTTTGTGAAGGTTAGACTGTGTAGAGTTTATTTCTTTGGTTGTTGTTGAGTTATGTTCAGTAGTGGTGACTGGGAACAAATTTTCACATTACTTAATTACTTTAAGTCCATTTAGCCAGACGCCTCATTAACCAGAGCGACTTACAATTGGTGCATTCACCTTATGAATCCAGTGGAACAACCACTTTACAATAGTGCCTAACTCTTTTAAGGGGGGGGGGTTAGGAGGATTACTTTATCCTAGGTATTCCTTAAAGAGGTGGGGTTTCAGGTGTCTCCGGAAGGTGGTGATTGACTCCGCTGACCTGGCGTCGTGAGGGAGTTTTGTTCCACCATTGGGGTGCAGAGCAGCGAACAGTTTTGACTGGGCTGAGCGGGAACTGTACTTCCTCAGAGGTAGGGAGGCGAGCAGGCCAGAGGTGGATGAACGAATTTACACAACATTATGCCTGGCTCTCTGTGACACATACCAAAACAATATTATATGACTTACGTCTCCGTTGGCGGAGTGGGCTCCCACAGCACGAGCCATGCTGGAGATGTCGGCCTGAGGTCCCACAATATCAGAGGTGCCGGTGTCCACGATAGCCTGGCAGCCGCCGTTACAGGCCACAATCTGGCCGTTCACAGTCACACTGCAATGGACACACAGATATAACACAGATCAGGAGGAGATGGCTGTTGAGAACTGTACTGAACCACTACATCAACCAGTATCATAGGATTATATAACCCATTAATAACCATTTATAACCCTATAAAACCTTCTGTAACTGCACAGTACCTGTCGACGGTGATCTGCCAGTACATCTGAGAGGACAGGGGGATCCATGCGATCTGGCCTTGGTAGTAGTTGGGGTCAACGCCCCGAGGGTCACCATGCTACCTCCGCAGAGTTACTGGAGATTGAAGACAACAGAGAGAGAGAGGGAGAGAGGGGGGGTGTGAGGGGTGGAGAGGGAGGGAGAGGGGGGGAGGAGAGGGGGGGAGGCGAGAGAGGAGGGGAGAGAGGGGGGGGAGAGGGGGGAGAGAGGAGAGGGAGAGGGGGGGAGAGGGGGAGAGAGGGAGAGAGAGAGAGACAAGAGGAGAGAGGAGAGAGAGAGAGAGGAGGAGAGAGAAAGGAAAAAGAGAGAGAGGAGAGGAGAGAGAGAGGAAAGAGAGGAGAGAGAGAGGAGAGGCGAGAGGAGAGGCAGAGAGTAGGGAGAGAGAAGTTGCGTCAGTTCATAGTTCAATGTCTGCCAAGCCATGATGGTATGTGGGAGCCATGTGGCTCTGGTCAAAAGTATACACAACTATATAGGGAATAGGGTTCCATTTCAGACACAGCCCTGGTTGACCTCCACTCTGACCACTCACCGAGTCAGGTAGACAGAGAACATGTCCTGGTTGACGAGATGCTGGGTCATCATGTTGTCAAAGACTGGTGTGGCCTGAGAGGCTGCCAGGCGGGGGTAAGCCAGACCCAGGATACCATCAGCCTTCATATGAGCCATGAAGGGAGCCTCCGATTGACTCAGCCCAAAGATCTGGTTCTTCACAGGGATCCCACCCACCTACAGAGGACCAGGGAGAGGAGGACGTGGAGGAGAAGAAGAGGAGAGAGGAAGAAGGAAGAAGGAAGAAGAGGAGAATATTTGAGATAGTACTGAAACCTACACAATGTTTCCCGTCCTCATGTTGTTTCGTTGAATTCTGTTCCTTACCACAACGGTGTCGAAGCCCTCGAAGCCAGTCATACTGCCAGTGCCGTATTGGATGGACAGGCTCTTCCCAGCATTCTTGAAGGTAGAGGACAAACTGGGGTTGAACCTGTTGTGGTTGGCTGGAAGGAGGGGAGACACGATTAGCCTGGGAGTGTTTGTGTGTGTGTGTTTGTGCGTGTGTGTGTTTGTGCATGTGTGTGTGTTACATACCGCAAGCTGCGCTGCTGCAGTAGACGGAGGGAATCCACAGGTTGGATGAGCCAGTGTCAAAGATGACAGTGAAGGACTGAGGAGGAGTTCCAATGGAGATCACTCCAAAATAAGCCAACTAGAGAAGATCAAATAATGAAATACTGATTTGTATTAATAAATACCTCCCCCTACCCTACGATATTATAAGAATTAGCTGCATGACACCAGAATACCTAAAGGTCATCAGTAATCGAATTGTTGATTTCAAACTAAAGTTCTCCTGGTGGATCAATAATTCATTTAGGAAGAAGAGGCCAAAAGAGGTGCTTCAGCCTTCTCTGCTGCCTCACACAGTGGAAAGTGGAAAGTGCTTTCCATTCTCATGCTTACATCAGCGTCGTTGGTCATCTGCTCGCTGGAGACATATAGGTTCTGGTCGTCAAACCTGGTGGGGTTGAAAGGGAACTTCCCTCTGTACTCATTCCACAGACCCTTCTCCTCCAGGCTCTCCCTGGCACTCTTCCCCTTGATCAGCGGCACCCTGTGGAGGAGGAGAAGTCCGGTTAGGCAAGCAGCTCAGTTACAGAAAGTTTCTGGTCAAAGGTCCAAGACCTTCTGGTCAAACCATTGCAATAAACGTTATCGCAGCATAGGCTAAACAACTGTGTGTGACTATTCAAATCATTCACTCATTTTGGGGCATTATACCTTTCACTGCCTTCTGATCTGTAGTGTAATGTAAATATAGGAGTATAGCAGGAGTATAGCAGGAGCATAGCATGAGTATAGCGGGAGTATAGCAGGAGCACAACAGGAGTATAGCAGGAGTATAGCAGGAGCACAACAGGAGTATGGTGGGAGTATAGCGGGAGTACAGCAGGAGCACAGCAGGAGTATAGCAGGAGTATAACAGGAGTACAGCAGGAGTACAGCAGGAGTATAACAGGAGTATAACAGGAGTACAGCAGGAGTATAACAGGAGTATAACAGGAGTACAGCAGGAGTATGGCGGGAGTATAGCAGAAGCACAGCAGGATTAACGTACTGGATGATGCATTCCGAGAGTGCCACCACGGCACACAGAACGATAGCCCACTTCATGATGCGATGTCTGGTCTGCTCAGCTGTCACCTGTAGAACTCGTTCACCTGTGCCAAGAAGCAATTCGTCAATCAACCCATCAAACGCAATGTATTGCAGTTCTTTTGCTCAGCGCAAACCAAGCAAGGTAGAGACCATTGAGAGGAACCAGACTCACCTGTAGATGCCTGTGGATGACTGATCTGAGACGTGTGTGTGTTGTCTTATATACAGACGGTCCACAGTTCTAACTCTGCTTTCCTTTATCGCTACGATAAGAGAGTTTGCACCTGCCATGATAAGTAATGGTGAAATAATGGATGACCTCGAGACAATGTCAATCTGACGATTACCTGGGAAATGTACAGTATGTTGGTTCCAACGGCTACATTACAGTAATGTGTGTATGCTGTTGAAAAGTGCCAGTTCTAATCATATAATGGCTAACCTGCCAGACTTCTCTCTAGGAGATGAGATGACTTGTGTTGACTCAGTGATATAAAGTAAAGGTCCCCACTTGCAAATACCCTCCTATCAGCACACTTTTTCCTCACACGATTAACTTTTGGATTAGGCAGCCTTTGTCACGTTCTGACCTTTATTTCCTTTGTTTTGTCTTTATTTAGTATGGTCAGGGCGTGATATGGGGTGGGCAGTCTATGTGTGATTTTCTATGTTGGGGTTTTGAGTTCGGCCTGGTATGGTTCTCAATCAGAGGCAGCTGTCAATCGTTGTCCCTGATTGAGAATCATACTTAGGTAGCCTGGGTTTCACTTTTGGTTTGTGGGTGTTTGTTTCTTTGTGAGTGTTTGTTGCCACACGGTACTGTTTTGGTTTCGTTCATTTCACGTTTATTCTATTGTATTTTGTAGTGTTCAGTTTATGTCTTTAAATAAACATTATGGACACTTACCACGCTGCATATTGGTCTTCCGATCCTCCTTGTTACTCTTCATCCTCATAGGAGGAAGAGGAAAGCCGTTACAGCCTTATTAAGGCTACTGTACCTCTGATAAGATACGATGTCAATCAGCCAGGGATTATTTCATGAACTGACATGACACATTTATAAGAACATTCACAATGTTAACAAATATCTTGGGGATTATTTAAAGATGAATGTCACTATATGTTTCAAATAGAAAATATAAAGGGCCTTCAACACAAAACACAACGTTACTTCAGGGCCAAGTGGCCGTATGTCTTCATTGATCAGCAACAAAAATATACATGTCATGGTCTTTTGAGATTGAAAAAATACTCCTCTATTCAAATATGTTTTATACGATAGATACACAAGAAGTAAAAGGTAAACAACCCCAGCCCCCCAAATATGTACAGTTGAAGTCAGAAGTTTACATACACCTTAGCCAAATACATTTAAACTCAGTTTTTCACAATTCCTGATATTTAATCCTAGTAAAACTGCCCTGTGTTAGGTGAGTTAGGATCACCACTTTATTTTAAGAATGTGAAATGTCAGAATAATAGTAGAGAGAATTATTTATTTCAGCTTTTATTTCTTTCATCACATTCCCAGTGGGTCAGAAGTTTACATACTAATTGAGTGTATTTGGTAGCACTGACTTTAAATTGTTTAAYTTWGGTCAAAYGTTTCRKGTAGCCTTCCACAAGCTTCCCACAATRAGTTKGGTGAATKTTGRCCTATTCTTCCTGACAGAGCTGGTGTAACTGAGTCAGGTTTGTAGTTCTCCTTGCTCGCACAAGCTTTTTCAGTTCTGCCCACTAATTTTCCATAGGATTGAGGTCAGGGCTTTGTGAAGGCCACTCTAATACCTTGACTTTGTTGTCCTTTTTGCCACAACTTTGGAAGTATGCTTGGGGTCATTGTCCATTTGGAAGACCCATTTGCGACCAAGCTTTAACTTCCTGACTGATGTCTTGAGATGTTGTTTCAATATATCCACATCATTTTTCATTCCATTTTGTGAAATGCACCTGTCCCTCCTGCAGCAAAGCACCCCCACAACATGATGCTGCCACCCCGTGCTTCACGGTTGGGATGGTGTTCTTCGGCTTGCAAGCCTCCCCCTTTTTCACACGATTAAAATAAACATCCTTAAAGTGTTATTGTAACTTTAAAATGATATTATGTGAGCTAACATTAAAATAAGCATCCTTAATTAAAGTCTAATTTCTAGGAAGTACTAATGGTACTGTCCACAGTCATACACAGGTGCTTTTTCAAAGCCTTTGTCAAATACTCCAGTGACTGTAATTGGCTCCAATTAGTTTAATTGGCTCCGATGAGTGTAATTGGATCCAATGAGTGTAATTGGCTTCAATTAGTTTAATTGGCTCCAATGCCTGTAATTGACTCCAATGAGTGTAATTGGCGCCAATGAAAGTAATTGACTCCAATGAGTGTAACTGACTTCAATGAGTGTATTTGGTGCCAATGAGTGTAATTGGCTCCAATGCCTGTAATTGACTCCAATGAGTGTAATTGGCGCCAATGAGTGTAATTGACTCCAATGGGTGTAAATGGCTACAATGAGTGTAATTGACTCCAATGTGTGTAATTGACTCCAATGAGTTTAATTGGCTCCAATGAGTTTAATTGACTCCAATGAGCGTAATTGACTCCAATGAGTGTAATCGACTCCAATGAGTGTAATTGACTCCAATGTGTGTAATTGACTCCAATGTTTGTAATTGACTCCAATGTGTGTAATTGACTCCAATGTGTGTAATCGACTCCAATGTTAGGAGTTGAGAAATAAAGTTGACATCAATAGAAAGAAAATATTCTCATATTTCTACTGTAGGTAAATCCCAAAATATTTATTCTGTTGTTGCTAGCGATATTCGTAAAACATTGAAATATATTTAGTATTTGTTTGACTTTTTTTGGTTTTGTTTTACGTATTTTCGCAGGACCCCTGCAGTACCTCTCCGGTTGAATATGCCTGCTTTACGGTGTTCTGCAGTTTAGAGATAAAATACTTCCCACTGGGCACAGACGTCAGTTCAATGTCTAGTTTTTTTTTACATTTGGTTCTGTTGTCAACTAATGTGAATAAAACGTGAAATCAACAAAAAAATTCACCATCCCGTTGGATTTAGGTTAAAAGTTGGTTGACAAAAAGACCAAATTCCCTTACATTGACGACTTGTTGCATATCCAATCAGTTTTCCACGTTGATTCAACGTCATCGAATTTTTGGTGTTGAAATGACTTGGAAACAATTGATGATTGTTAACTGAACTAACTGAATTTGTTTTAGTTGATTCAATCAGTTTTTGCTTAGTGGGATGCTAGCTGAAAGGCTCGGGTGTAATCAACTAAAACAAATTCAGTTAGGTCCCTCTCCGTCTCATTTTTAAGAAAGGTTTTGCAACAGAATCTGCGTGATGAATATGCCCCTGGTGCTTTTAGCATGCTTTGCTTTGACAGCTGGCACTGGCAGGGCTCACATGCGGGGAAGTAGCTAGCTAGCTACAGTAGCTAGCGATTATGGTAAGCTACTGTTGTCTAGCCAACACTGGTACCATGCAGCACTCATACCATGCATGCCAAGTACTATTCACCCAACAATAACCTTGTTATTAGCATGAACAACATATGACTTAGCTAACATGAACAGGTCGTTAATGTCACACGCCACCGTATGGAATTTGCAGTCAGTCATTTTGTTGTTTTTTACAAACAGTTTACCAATGATCAAAGACCTCACTTGAACCAAGTGAGTGAGTGTGTGTGTGTGTGTGTGTGTGTGTGTGTGTGTGCGTGTGTTCGGCGTTAGTGGTGCGTGCGTGCGTGTGTGTGTGCGTGTGCATGTGCGTGTGCGCGTGTGTGTGGTGCGTGTGTGTGTGTGTGTGTTGTGGCGTGTGTGTGTGTGTATGTGCGTGCGTGTGCGTGTGTGTGCGTGTGTGTTTGTGGTGTGTGTGTGTGTGTGTGTGTGTGTGGGTGTGCGTGTGTGTGTGTGTGCGTGTGTGTGTTGTGTGTGTGCGTGGTTGTGTGTATGTTGTGTGTGCGCGTGGCGTTGTGTGCGTGCGTGTGTGTGTGTGTGTGTGCGTGCGTGCGTGTGTGTGTGGTGTGTGTGTGTGTGCGTGCGTGTGTGTTGTGTGTGTGTGTGTGTGTGTTGTGTGCGTGTGTGTGTGTGTATGTGTGCGTGGTGTGCGTCGTGTGTGTGTGTGCGTGTGTGTGTGTGTGTGTGTGTGTGTGTGTGTGTGTGTGGTGGTGTTGTGTGTGGTGCGTGCGTGCTGTGTGTGTCGCGGCGTGTGTGTGCGTGCGTGCGGTGTTGCGGTGGTGTGTGTGTGTGTGCGTGCGTGCTGTGCGTGCGTGTGGTGTTTGTTGTGTGTGTGTGTGTGGCGCGTGTGTGTGTGTGTGGGCGTGCGTGCGTGCGTGGTGTGTGTGTGTGTGTATGTGTGTGTGTGTGTGTGTTGTGGTATGTGGTGCGTGCGTGTGCTGTGTGTGTGTGTGTGTGTGTGTGTGTGTGTGTGTGTGTGTGTGTGTGTGTGTGTGTGTGTGTGTGTGTGTGTGTGCATGTGTGTGTGTGTGTTCCAGCCCGTTGTTACCTCTCTCTGTTCCCTCCCCAGTTAAAGCGATGGCCATCTTAGTTTGATTAATAATGTCTCGACAGCCCAGAGGGGAGCACACAATTAAAACCACACTCATTGAGATCATTATTTTCCCCAAGATTTATTATGTAATTATACGGTAAGAAATTACGCTAGGAAGGTAATTCACCACGGACGCTATGTGTCTTTTATACGGCTGCCCGTACAATCATTATCACAAAGAGAATAGACTGCACAGATAATGGACAATAGAGTGGGCCTAATATAACTACTGTAACACAGAGACAATTTATATGAGCTGGTTCTAGATTAGCCTTGGAGCAGTGGAGAGTGCCATCGTTTCTACACTGGCTTTTTAACCCGTGGTTGATAACCAGCTTCAATACATTTATCATACGGACAATTATATTAAGACATTGTTCTCCAAACACCCCCTTCTCTCTCTCCTGGTGGTTCATTCCGGGTGATTCTACTGTGCTGAGGACACATGTGGGAATGAGAAGGGGGAGGGGGCGTTCTGTGTGTGGACGGGGTCAGTGGTCAGATAACTATTTCCTCACCTGCATTCCATTTCCCCGTAACATGGCAGAGACTCGCTGTTGAGCCGTTTACATTCCGTTTTGGTCCACTAGCTTCAAACAGCTGTAACAACAATATTTTGGATTATTGAAAAGATATTTCACAGTGATTTTGTTACGCCCTGATCTGTTTCACCTGTCTTTGTGATTGTCTCCACCCACATCCAGGTGTCACCTGTTTTCCCGTTAGTCCCTGGGTACTTATTCCTGTGTTTCCTGTTTGTCTGTTGCCAGTTCGTCTTGTTTTGTCAAGTCAACCAGCTTGTTTTTCCGTGCTCCTGCTTTTTCCTTTTCTCTGTTTTTGCTAGTCCTCCCAGTTTTGACCCTTGCCTGCCTTGACTCCGAACCCGTCCGCCTGCCCTGACCTCAAGCCTGCCCTGACCTCAAGCCTGCCTGCCACTCTGTACCTCCTGGACTCTGACCTTGTTATGATCTTTTGCCTGTCCACGACCATTCTCTTACCTGCCCCTTGGATTATAATAAATGTCAGAGACTTGAACCCTCTGCCTCCCATGTCTGCATCTGGGTCTCGCCCTGTGCACTTATAGATTTAGATGGTACAATGATTCCCTACACTATTCACTGTTTGTTTTCTCACATAAACTGAAATTGAGGGAACAGTGTAGAATTTTTTACATTTCCATAACACAGCCACAAAGACAGAACAGCCTTTCCATTTTGACAACAGATGCCGGCCCGGCGGGAGAAAGCAACAGGCAAATATCACAGCCAATCACAATACTGGAGGGATAAGTAACGCTGTCAAACACTATCATTCCATTATTACTGCAGATATATTATGAACATTTTCTGAAATTACAACGCAACAATTCTACAAAAATCTTATGTGTAGCGCCTTTAAACCATGTCTCCTCCATCCTTAATTGGTCAATGACTTCATTCATTAGCTGTCCCCTGGAGCAGTCTTCTACTGGGGCTTTGGTGACTGGCCTGCTCCCTACCAGCTACCAACACTTTCAAACTGATGGAGGGAGAGAGACCCACCAACCAGGGGAACTTCAAAGCTTAGTAATCACCAAGCTGCAACTGTACTGCCAGCTCACTGAGTCACTGAGCTACTGTGGAGAGTAATGATACAGAGCACCCCCTTCCCATTCTCTCTCCAGGTCTGATGTTATCAGGCTTTGCACATGTTGGTGCTGTGCCGGATGACAAGACTCTGCTGGAGAAAGCGTTGCAGGCTGCCGGCTTCCGAAAGGAACGCCTGTGAGACGAGGGAACAACACATCCATCCTTCGCTCCTGTTACCGAGGAGACAAGATGGAGGTGGTGAAGGGGTAAGATGGGGTGGAGCAGGGGTAAGATGGGGGTGGAGCAGGTATAAGATGGGGGGTGGAGCAGGAATAAGATGGGGTGGAGCAGGGGTAAGATGGGGGTGGAGCAGGTATAAGATGGGGGGTGGAGCAGGAGTAAGATGGGGTGGAGCAGAGGTAAGATGGGGTGGAGCAGGCGAAGGAGGGGGTGGAGCAGGTTTAAGATGGGGGGGAGCAGGGGTAAGATGGGGTGGAAAAGGAGTAAGATGGGGGGGATAATGATAATGATGTTTGAGTAACAAACCTTGAGTACTTGATATTCATGTGTGATTTATGAAAAGGTTTCAGTTATGTGTTCATTATCTCAGGTGAGGAACGGACTGAACTGGGCAGGTACAGTAGGTGACAACACACCGTACCAACATTCAATTGACCCCATGTTCTACAAGTTTCACTGACAAACTGTCAAAGATGTGGATTTTGGATAATGTCCTTGAAGGCTCTGGATCCTCCATCCTCTATAGGTGAAGGACAATCACAGTATATCCTGACTGGTAGGTGAAGGACCATCACACAATATCCTGACTGGTAGGTGAAGGACCATCACACTATATCCTGACTGGTAGGTGGGGGACCATCACACTATATCCTGACTGGTAGGTGGGGGACCATCACAGTATATCCTGACTGGTAGGTGGGGGACCATCAAACTATATCCTGACTGGTAGGTGGGGGACCATCACAGTATATCCTGACTGGTAGGTTGGGGACCATCACACTATATCCTGACTGGTAGGTTGGGGACCATCACAATATATCCTGACTGGTAGGTGGGGGACAATCACACTATATCCTGACTGGTAGGTTGGGGACCATCACAGTATATCCTGACTGGTAGGTGAAGGACCATCACACTATATCCTGACTGGTAGGTGAAGGACCATCACACTATATCCTGACTGGTAGGTGAAGGACCATCACTGACCATAGTTATATACAATGTTAACTAGCATAACACAACAGATTAGATAAACTGGAATTACATTATTTTTATTTGACCCCTTTTTCTCCCCAATTTGGTGGTATCCAATTGGTAGTTACAGTCTCATCTTCCATACGGACTTGGGAGAGGCAAAGGAGGAGAGCCGTGCGTCCTCTGAAACACGACCCAGCCAAGCCACACTGCTTCTTGACACAATGCCCGCTTAACCCGGAAGCCAGCCGCACCAATGTGTCAGAGGAAACACTGTACAGCTGGCGACCGTGTCAGCGTGCATTGCGCCTGGCCCGCCACAGGAGTCGCTAGAGCGCGATGGGACAAGGACAGCCCAGCCGGCCAAAGCCTCCCCTAATCCGGACGACGCTGGGCCAATTGAGCAGCGCCTCATGTGTCTCCTGGTAGCAGCCAGCTGAGACAGAGCCTGGACTCGAACCAGAATTTCTAGTGGTACAGCTAATCTTGGACCACTGTGCCACTCGGCAGGCACAGGAATTACATTCTTACTCACGTTTGCAAAAAAAAGAACTGTGAGTAAACCATGCCCCAAAATATTCTAATGAGCCACCTCCCCTACATTTGAATTATCAGTAAAAGAGCAAAGAACCCTTTTGTGAACTGTAAAGATCCATTGAAGAGCTCAAAGGGTTCTTTGGGTCAGTATGGTTCCACATAGAACCATCACCGTTCCCAAAGAACCTTTGAGGAACCCTAATTTTTGTATGTGTACAGTCAGTGCAGATTTCAGTTGGGCTAGTATTCAATTTAACCCATCTGACTGTACAGTTCCTTTGACGTGCCATTCTGAAGTCACCGTCTTGTGACTGTCGAATTTAGCTGGCACTTTTTTACCAGTTCACCAAATCTTTCCCAAATATCAGACTAGTGTTCTGGCCCTCCCTTCTCTTTATTTTCAACTCTACATTTCTCAGCTTTTCTCTCATTGAGTTAATTTCCGACATTGCCCTTTTTCCTCAGTAGATAGACGATAACTATTTCTGCCCAAGATCCCAAAAGCATTTGTGAATTGGCGTGTATTTGACGCCTACAAATAGGCCCTTTACAGTTAGGCCCTAAACAGGTAGACCCTATACAGTTAGGCCATACACAGTTAGACCCTATACAGTTAGGTCATTTACAGGTAGACCCTAAACAGGTAGAACCTATACAGTTAGGCCATACACAGGTAGACCCTATACAGTTAGGTCATTTACAGGTAGACCCTAAACAGGTAGACCCTATACAGTTAGGCCATACACAGTTAGACCCTATACAGTTAGGCCATACACAGGTAGACCCTATACAGTTAGGCCATACACAGGTAGACCCTATACAGTTAGGTCATTTACAGTTAGGCCCTTTACAGTTAGGTCATTTACAGTTAGGCCCTAAACAGGTAGACCCTATATAGTTAGGCCATACACAGTTAGACCCTATATAGTTAGGTAATTTACAGTTAGGCCCTTTACAGTTAGGTAATTTACAGTTAGGCCCTTTACAGTTAGGTCATTTACAGTTAGGCCCTTTACAGTTAGGTAATTTACAGTTAGACTCTGTACAGTTAGGCCCTATACAGTTAGGCCATTTACAGTTAGGCCATTTACAGTTAGGTCATTTACAGTTAGACCCTTTACAGTTAGGTCATTTACAGTTAGGCCCTATACAGTTCGGCCCTATACAGTTTGGCCCTGAACAGTGTCGTGTCTTTACTATCATTAAATTGAAGACTTATAGTTCTTATCAAAGATTCTCTGTAATTAGTTATTACGCGATCAACTAAATAATAACGTAACTAATTAACTAGGAAGTTGGGGCACCAGGGAAAGTATTCAGATTACAAAGTTATAATTTCCCAATATAACCTTTCAGATATTTTCATATCTGATCAATAGTCTTCTGATTAATGATTTATTTATTTTACCTCACGTTAGTCTAATTCCAAACGTCATAAATTGTTGGTTATCTGCACGAACCCAGTCTTCACTATGAGTCATCCGTACATCAATTGTCTTAAATAATTTATTTATTTCTAACTAAGTAATTCACAGAAATGCATAAACAAACAAACAAACTTGGTAAATGTGGTTACATGAAATGATAGGAGAATATGCCCTAGTGGGCTGAACTGGCATGGCGGCTTGTTAGACAAAGGGGAAATGGGGGGGTCGAACAAGAAGTCACTACAGAGTTCACAATTCTAACAATTGACATGCTAATCCTTTACACATGAACGCTCACTCATTCGGGAACAATTGCAATCAATATATATATATATATTTACGCTCAGTGTGTCGTCTTGATCGCTGGTGAAAAGTTAGTTTCTGTTGGAGAGTTTCGTCCTCTCTCTCTCTCTCTCTCTCTCTGTCGTGGTTATAGTGGATAGTTCAGAGTGACATTCGTTATAGAATGGATGTTTCGGCGGTTGTTGTTCTTCGCATTCAATGATACCGAATTCCTAGCTGCAGACTAGTAATCAATATCAAAGACTTGTTCTTATTCTGTCGGTATCGATAGTCTAAGAGTTTAACCACGTGGTATGGTTAAAAGATTCAGCAATGGTCCACAACCTTTCGTCCCCTCCTAATGGAGAAAAACATGGTCTTGTGATAATTTCTCAGAGTTGGGTTTTTATTAGGAATTGCAGAAAGGGGCTGTCCCAGGATGTCTGACCCAACTGGGCTCAGGGGCAGTCCTCTGATTTAGTTCAAATCAAAAGGGAATTGTATTTTTCTTCATTAAACAGTCCAAAATCATATTACACAATTATACAAACAGTATCATACTCACTCATTCATCTTATACAACAATTAGATGTAAACCTCATATCTGATGCTATTATATAAACAGCGGTATGGTAATGTAGCCACACAGTCTCCAATGAATTTCCCAAGTTGTGACAAACGGACCAGTTGGAATCTTCACCGATCTTTTATACTTTTTCCGGAACATGAAATGTGTTCGTACCTCAAGTTCTGTGAGGTGGAAGGATTTCCTTTGTCCTCTGTGAAAGTTTACCCTCTGCTATACTGTGTGTCCATGAGGAGATTCTCAGGAATTAACGACGTCTCTATGACCACAGCTACCTAGTTGAAGGAGGAAAGGGGGAGGCAGGGAGTGGCAGGGAGAGGGGGATGGGGCTTGCTGTACCCAAACAGGCAACGTCATGACAACAGTTGGGCCATTTACAGTTAGACTCTATAAAGTTAGGCCCTTTAGAGTTAGGTCATTTACAGTTAGACGCTAAACAGTTAGGCCATTTACAGTTAGGTCCTAAACAGTTAGGCCATTTACAGTTAGGCCTAAACAGATAGGCCCTATACAGTTAGGTCCTAAACAGTTACACCATTTACAGTTAGGCCCTAAACAGATAGGCCCTATATAGTTAGGCCATTTACAGTTAGGCCCTTTATAGTTAGGCCCTTTACAGTTAGACCCTAAACAGATAGGCCCTATACAGTTAGGCCATTTACAGTTAGGCCCTTTACAGATAGGCCATTTACAGTCAGGCCCTTTAGAGTCAGGCAATATACAGTTAGGCCCTAG